>NC_073403.1:1441757-1499257 GCF_028641065.1 Leucoraja erinaceus | reverse complement strand
AGCCTGACCAACCCCTTAAGAATTTTGTACGTTTCTATAAGATCCCCCCTCAGTCTTCTAAATTCTAGCGAGTACAAGCCGAGTCTATCCAGTCTTTCTTCATATGAAAGTCCTGCCATCCCAGGAATCAGTCTGGTGAACCTTCTCTGTACTCCCTCTATGGCAAGAATGTCTTTCCTCAGATTAGGAGACCAGAACTGTACGCAATACTCCAGGTGTGGTCTCATTGATCCCCTTCAGCCCACCAAGTGACCAGTGATCACCTCATTCACTAGCACTATCCCACACACAAGGGTCAATTTACCATACTCACAAAACAAACGTGCAAACTCCGTACAGACAGCACCCGCGGTCAGGATCGAACACGGGTCTCCGGCGCTGTAAGGCGGCAGTTCTACCGCTGCACCGCCGTGCCGCCATTGAGGCCATTCCCCGATGGGTCCATCATATACTATCTCACACCCAAACATTGTATATCATTGTATATCCACAAGGTCTGTATTAATAGGGATCTCAGCAATTCAAAGTAATGAGTTCCCAAAGACATCACAATGGATTTTGCATGATATATTTATCTGCAAATAATGAGCCCTAGAGAACAGTGGTGCAGAAAGACACAATTATGAGCAACATTCAAGAAAGCAAGAATATTAATTTGTTCAGGAAGGTTCAGTACAGCATTCCCGTCATCATTATATTTGTTTCTCATCCAGCACAGTAGGGTGCTGTCCCTCCTGCCAAGTAGCATGCACATTGCCAGGAGATTTAATGTACATAATAAAACTGTGCCGACTGTTTGACAATGCAGGAAGAATGTTTACAACCAAACAGCATCGGAGGGGAGAGTTCGCCAGAACCTTTGGTCAAATACCTGGGCTCAATCGAACCACTCCCACCACTGAAAACAAAGATCATAAGTGATAGGAGTAGAATTAGGCCATTCGGCCCATCAAAAGTCTACTTCGCCATTAGATCATGGCTGATCCATAACCCCATTCTCCTGCCTTCTCCCCATAACCTCTGACACAAGCACTTAATCAAGAATCTGTCCATCTCTGCCTTAAATATATCAACTGTCTGTACCTCGTAGACAACCCCACTTGGTCACGGGGAGAACGTACAAACTGCGTACAGATAGCACCCGTAGTTGGGATCGAACCCGGGCCTCTGGCGCTGTTGCTGTGCCACCGTGCTGCCCCTCAAGCACAAGTTGGGCCGAAGGGCCTGTTCCCGTGACTCTAGGTGGGAATGTGAGCAGTGAGGAGGCTGCAAAGTGGCTTCAAGGCAACATTGGCTAGCTGAGTGTGTGGATAACTGGAGTACAAAGTGGACACAATCGGCATGGGCGAGATGGGCCGAAGGGCCTGTTTCTGTGCTGTAAGATTCTACGGCTCTTGGCCAGACTATCCCTTCAGGGTTCCAAAAGATGCCATTGATCCAGGAAATGGCAAAGACAGAGTAGACTTTAAAGATACAACATGGAAACAGGCCCTTCAGCCCACCGAGTACATTACCAGACTGATTCCTGGGATGTAAGGACTGTCTTATGAAGAAAGACTGGATAGACTTGGTTTATACTCTCTAGAATTTAGGAGATTGAGAGGGGATCTTATAGAAACTTACAAAATTCTTAAGGGGTTGGACAGGCTAGATGCAGGAAGATTGTTCCAGATGTTAGGGAAGTCCAGGACAAGGGGTCACAGCTTAAGGATAAGGGGGAAATCCTTTAAAACCGAGATGAAAATAACTTTTTTCACACAGAGAGTGGTGAATCTCTGGAACTCTCTGCCACAGAGGGCAGTTGAGGCCAGTTCATTGGCTATATTTAAGAAGGAGTTAGATGTGGCCCTTGTGGCTAAGGGGATCAGAGGGTATGGAGAGAAGGCAGGTACGGGATACTGAGTTGGATGATCAGCCATGATCATATTGAATGGCGGTGCAGGCTCGAAGGGCCGAATGGCCTACTCCTGCACCTAATTTCTCTATGTTTCTATGTTTCTATGTTTCTACATGCTGAACACCAATCACTATCCTACACACTAACAATTTAACTAAGGCCAATTAACCGACAACTCTGTACGTCTTTGGAGTGTGGAAGGAAACTTCCACCCGGGGGAAACCTTTGCGATCGTTAAGGAAAATGTGTTGTCTTCCAGCAAACAGCATCTTTAGCCAGGATAGATCCGGGGTCTCCAGCGCTGGACGGCAGCAACTCTACCGCTGGGTCAACGTGCCGCCCCTAAGTTTCAGCGTGTTTAATGAACACCAGAAAAGGGTGGCACAGCGGCAGAGTTGCTGCCTCACAGCACCAGGGATGCTGGTTCGATCCCGACCACGGGAGCTGTCTGTACGAAGCTCGTACCCGTGACCCATATAACCATATAACAATTACAGCACGGAAACAGGCCATCTCGGCCCTACAAATCCGTGCCGAACAACTTTTTTTCCCCTTAGTCCCACCTGCCTGCACTCATACCATAACCCTCCATTCCCTTCTCATCCATATGCCTATCCAATTTATTTTTAAATGATACCAATGAACCTGCCTCCACCACTTCCACTGGAAGCTCATTCCACACCGCTACCACTCTCTGAGTAAAGAAGTTCCCCCTCATGTTACCCCTAAACTTTTGTCCCTTAATTCTGAAGTCATGTCGCGTGGGTTTTCTCCGAGATCTTCAGTAACGTGCAGGTTTGTAGGTTAATTGGCTTGGTATTCGTTTAAATTGTTCCGGGTGTGTGTGTGGGGGGTAGTGTTAGTGTGCAGCGATCGTTGGGCAGTGCTGACACGGTGGGCCGAAGGGCCAGATTCCACACTGTATCTCTAAAACTAAACATGGATAGGGACTGTGTTTAAGAAGGAACTGCAGATGCTGGAGAATCGAAGGTTACACAAAAAAGCTGGAGAAACTCAGCGGGTGCAGCAGCATCTATGGAGCGAAGGAAATAGGCAACGTTTCGGGACGAAACCCGGAAGGGTTTCGGCCCGAAACGTTGCCTATTTCCTATAGTGGAGATTGTTCAACTCTTTGCATGGAGCGGAGGAAATAGGCAACGTTGCCTATTTCCTTCGCTCCATAGATGCTGCTGCACCCGCTGAGTTTCTCCAGCTTTTTTGTGTAACCTTCGATTCTCCAGCATCTGCAGTTCCTTCTTAAACACAGTCCCTATCCATGTTTAGTTTTAGAGATAACGTGTGGACTCAGGCAGGTGAGATCAGAGTGCCTTGGCATTATGAGCAGGAAGGAGCTGCAGATGCTGGTTTATAGTAAACTCAGCAGAACAGGCAGCATCTCTGGGGATCAGCAATTGATTTTGCAGCCATTAATATTGGGTGCGGTGGGACTGGACGTCGCTTGCCCTGGCTGAGGGCCCACTGCCAGCCTGCAGTCCACAGATACCCTTCATCATTCCTTTACTCAAGCAGCAGCTTTGAAGGAATTTAATAACTTGCCTTGGCACTTCTCCCTATTCATAAACCTTGTGCTGACTTTAATTTATCGTTCCATTTGCTGGGGATGGAATCCTTCATAACACAACGCAGGAGGCTTTGATCTTCAGGTATTAAACTCACCGCTCTGCAATATCCAAGGCAGGTCAATATTGCTTGGGAACATGCTGGGGATTTTGTTATTGCCTGTGTCATGAAGGCTTGAGAGGGGGAAGCGTTTCATAGAAAGAACCATTAGTGCCCTCTACTGTTTATGTGCTTGTGAAACATAGAAACATAGAAATTAGGTGCAGGAGTAGAGGCCATTCGGCCCTTCGAGCCTGCACCGCCATTCAATATGATCATGGCTGATCATCCAACTCAGTATCCCGTACCTGCCTTTTCTCCATACCCTCTGATCCCCTTAGCCACAATAACTCCCTCTTAAATATAGCCAATGAACTGTGGCCTCGACTACCCTCTGCGGCAGAGAGTTCCACAGATTCACCACTCTCTGTGTGAAAAAAGTTCTTCTCATCTCGGTTTTAAAGGATTTCCCCCTTATCCTTAAGCTGTGACCCCTTGTCCTGGACTTCCCCAACATCGGGAGCAATCTTCCTGCATCTAGCCTGTCCAACCCCTTAAGAATTTTGTAAGTTTCTATAAGATCCCCTCTCAATCTCCTAAATTCTAGAGAGTATAAACCAAGTCTATCCAGTCTTTCTTCATAAGACAGTCCTGACATCCCAGGAATCAGTCTGGTGAACCTTCTCTGCACTCCCTCTATGGCAATAATGTCCTTCCTCAGATTTGGAGACCAAAACTGTACGCAATACTCCAGGTGTGGTCTCACCAAGACCCTGTACAACTGCAGTAGAAAACCTCCCTGCTCCTATACTCAAATCCTTTTGCTATGAAAGCTAACATACCATTCGCTTTCTTCACTGCCTGCTGCACCTGCATGCCTACCTTCAATGACTGGTGTACCATGACACCCAGGTCTCGCTGCATCTCCCCCTTTTCCTAGTCGGCCACCATTTAGAAAGAAGGATCAGTGTTGATAAAGTTCCCTATCTATATCGCAAGTCACCTCACAGACAGACGGCACACTGGTACAGCCACTGCCTCACGGTTCGAGCCTGACCCAGGGTGCTGTCTCTGTGGAGTTTGCACGACCTCGAGGACTTCTGGTTTAAGTTCATGAGCTGTCGGAGCAGAATCAGGCCATTCAGCCCATCAAGTCTACTCCGTCATTCAATCATGGCTGATCTATCTTTCCCTCTCAACCTGCCTTCTCCCCATAACCCCTGACACCCTTCATCCCACATCCCAAAGATGTGCAGGTCTGTAGGTGAATTGGCCTCTGTAAATTGCCCCCCAGTGCTGTATGTAGGGAGTGGATGAGAAAGCATAGAAACATAGAAATTAGGTGCAGGAGTAGGCCATTCGGCCCTTCGAGCCTGCACCGCCATTCAATATGATCATGGCTGATCATCCAACTCAGTATCCCGTACCTGCCTTCTCTCCATACCCCCTGATCCCCTTAGCCACAAGGGCCACATCTAACTCCCTCTTAAATATAGCCAATGAACTGTGGCCTCAACTACCCTCTGTGGCAGAGAGTTCCAGAGATTCACCACTCTCTGTGTGAAAAAAGTTCTTCTCATCTCGGTTTTAAAGGATTTCCCCCTTATCCTTAAGCTGTGACCCCTTGTCCTGGACTTCCCCAACATCGGGAACAATCTTCCTGCATCTAGCCTGTCCAACCCCTTAAGAATTTTGTAAGTTTCTAACTAAAGCAAAATAACATAGAACAGGTGTTGAACGGGTGATCGATAGTCGGCGTGGAGCCGCTGGGCCGATGACCCTGGTTCCATGTTGTATCGGAAAAAAAATAAGTTTACAGTTAATGACATTCCCTTATGAAGTGCGATCACTGTTGGATTATATATGGCCAATGTGACCACAGCAAATTCCCCATTAAAATGTTCCCCACTATTATACTGTAGGACATGTTTCGTTTAGAGACACAGCGCAGAAACAGGCCCTTTGACCCACTGAGTCCAGCCATCGCTCAGTACACTCACACTATGCTACAGTTTGTTTACAGAAGGCAATCAACCTACAAACCTGTACGTGTTTGGAATATGGGAGGAAACTAGAGCATCCGGAGAAAACCCACGCTGTCACAGGGAGAACGTACAGACTCCGTACAGACAGCACCCGTAGTCAAAATAGAATCTGGGTCTCTGGCGCTGTAATGTCCCTGTCCCACTTAGGAAACCTGAACGGAAACCTCTGGAGACTTTGCGCCCCACACAAGGTTTCCGTGCGGCTCCCAGAGGTTGCAGGTGGTTGCCGGAGGTTGCAGGCAGTGGAAGCAGGTAGGGAGACTGACAAAAACCTCCGGGAACCGCACGGAAACCTTGGGTGGGGCGCAAAGTCTCCAGAGGTTTCCGTTCAGGTTTCCTAAGTGTGACAGGGGCGTTATTAGGCAGCAACTCTACTGTTGCACCCAGACTTTATCTTGCACTATAGACTTTATTCCCTTTATCCTGTATCTGTACACTCGATTGTAAAAATGTACAGTCTCTCTGCTGACTGGATAGCATGCAACAAGAAAGCTTTTCACTGTACCTCGGTACACGAGACAATAAACTGAACTATTATGACATTGTACCTGCCTCGATCAATGGATATTTGGACAGGTGTGGATGGGAAAAGCATGGAGGTAATGCCAGGTGCATGGAAGTGGATTAGTTCAGTTAGGCAACTTGGTCAGCATGGATAAGTCGGGCCGAAGGGCCTGTTTCCTTGCTGTACCTTACGTGATCTTATTTGGATAAAACTCTCCTTGCGCACAATTTACACACGGGGACCAGACATTACTGGAACAAAATCTTAGCAAATGTATTTTAATGACCTTTCTTTAGACTTTAGCATTTAGAGATACAGCGTGGAAACTTGGCCCTTCGCCTCACCGAGTCCGTGCCGTCCAGCTATCACCCCGTACACTCGCACAACCCTGCACGCACTAGGGACAACTTACAACTAACAGAAGCCAATTAACCTACAAAACTCTACGTCTTGGGGGGTGTGGGAGGGAACCGGAGCACCCGGGGAAACCCACGGGGTCACGAGGAGAACGTGCAAACTCCGTACAGACAGCAGCCATGGTCAGGATCGAACCCGGCTGAAGGGCAGCAACTCCACCACCGCCCCATTGAAGGAAGGTGCCATCTTCTGCTCCAGATTTCGAAAGAGGACTTTTGTGAAGTCTGAAGGTTTCACAAAGGGAATTTCGGAGCTTGTTACATAACTGGTTACACCCCATATTTCTGTGAAGTTTTAAACCACCTGCGAGTTTTGACTGCGGTAATGCTGACACCATAGTCCTGTTTTGTCAGCACATCCATCTCCTGATGAAAAGTGTAACAGGGAGGCACGAGATGAAACAGCTAATTAAAGGAGGCTCTCAATTCTATACCCACACTGCAGGCAGGCATTGTGATTTACAGTAACATTACCCACTTGTATATTACATAAACACTGCTGTTTGCAACACAGGTCAATGTTGTGAAGCTACACACAGCTGTGTTTGCGAACTTACTGCTCAGACATTCTCCCTTCTCCTGCAAATCCATTATCATCAGGAATTTGGATAAAAAACCAGAAATTCTTGTTTCACGAGCATCCATTTAAATGTCTGCCTGCCCAGTCCACGGGTGGGGTGGGGAGGGGAGGGGAAATGGAACTGAACAGGAGATCAGAACTCTCTCCCTTCCCTGGGCCATAGTATTGATGGAAGTATTGGGGGTGGGAGATTGCAAACCTCATTGAGTTTCAAATGAAATTTGGTTTCTGCATTCATACACACGAGAACCAAGACACAACACGATTTACACAACCATCCACCACAGCGCATCTCCTCCTCACTGTGATGGAAGGCAAAGTCTTATCTCTCCCCTGCACTCCCCATTCTCCTCCCGATGTCAGAGTCAAAGCCCCCGGCGGGCGATGGGAAGTGTCGTTAAATGTCCCACGGCGCAGTGTGTCGACGAATGCAATCAACCTGGCGTGCACAATCAAATAAGATCAAATAGAACAAGTTGTCCTACAACTTTAGGCTGCGCACTCAAGTATTGATGTTTCCACTAGTGGGAGAGTCTGGGACTAGAGGTCGGAGCTTCAGAATTAAAGGACATACTTTTAGGAAGGAGATGAGGAGAAATGTATTTCGTCACAGGGTGGTGAATCTGTGGATTTCGTTGCCACAGAAGGCTGTTGTGGCAAAGTCAGTGGATATTAAGGCAGAGATAGATAGATTCTTGGAGAGATAAGTTTTTTTGGCCTTCCATCACAGCGATGTGATGGATGTTTATGTAAATTATGTTGTGTCTTGGGTCTATTTGTTTGTAATGTATGGCTGCAGAAACGGCATTTCGTTTGGACCTCAAGGGGTCCAAATGACAATTAAATTGAATCTTGAATCTTGAATCTTGATTAGTACGGGTGTCAGAGGTTATGGGAAGAAGGCAGGAGAATGGGGTTAGGAGGGAGAGATATAGGGAGTTCAAGTTCAAGTTCAAGTGAGTTTATTGTCATGTGTCCCTGTATAGGACAATGAAATTCTTGCTTTGCTTAGGCACACAGAAAAAAAATAGTAGGCATTTACTACAAAACAGATAAATGTGTCCATATACCATGATATAAATATATACACACATGAATAAATAAACTGGTAAAGTGCAAATAACAGAAAGTGGTTATTAATAATCAGAGTTTTGGCTGAGCCAGGTTTAATAGCCTGATGGCTGTGGGGAAGTAGCTATTCCTGAACCTGATTGTTGCAGTCTTCAGGCTCCTGTACCTTCTACCTGAAGGTAGCGGGGAGATGAGTGTGTGTGGCTGGGATGGTGTGTGGGTCTTTGGTGATACTGCCAGCCTTTTTGAGGCAGCGACTGTGATAAATCCCCTCGATGGAAGGAAGGTCAGAGCCGGTGATGGACTGGGCAGTGTTTACTACTTTTTGTAGTCTTTTGTAGTAGATATGGGCCAAACGCCGGTGGGCCTAGTGTAGATGGGGCAAGTTGGACCATCGGCCCTGTATCCACACTGTATGACTAATGACTGGTACACTCACTGGAACACAGAACAGCTAATGACACTAATAAGAGCCAGTCCCACTTGGCAATTATTTTCGGCGACTACCAGCGTCATATCGGTGGTTACACAAAAAAGCTGGAGAAACTCAGCGGGTGCAGCAGCATCTATGGAGCGAAGGAAAAAGGCAACATTGCCTATTTCCCCCGCTCCATGCAAAGAGTTGAATAATCTCCACTATAGGAAATAGGCAACGTTTCGGGCCGAAACCCTTCCGGGTTTCGGCCCGAAACGTTGCCTATTTCCTTCGCTCCATAGACGCTGCTGCACCCGCTGAGTTTCTCCAGCTTTTTTGTGTAACCTTCGATTCTCCAGCATCTGCAGTTCCCTCTTAAGTATCATATCGGTGTTGCCAAAAGATTTTGAACATTTCAAAATCCAGCGGCGACAAAAACAAATGTTGCGACACGTGTGGAAACACCGTGCGCCAACACGCCAACACGCCAACACGCCACGTCACGCCGCGACTTTTTCGGTGACCTGCTACGTCAGTCAATGATTCCAGCAGTCGCCGAAAAAATCACCAAGTCGGACAGGCCCTTTAGACACAAAGAAACTGCTGACAACCAGCAGAATGTGACAGAATATATCTAACTTCACTGACGTTATTCTGCAGAAAGCCTGCAATGGTTTAGAAGACTCTTAACACATTAACCCAGTAACACTTGGTATTTCGTGCATTATTTGGCACAGTGACTTTGACACCAGCTACTAATGAAGGAACTCAAAATGGAGGAGAGATCATTCCAAGGCAGATCCAGGTGTAACTGACGGAGATCATATTGATAGGATATGCCTGACCACACCTTTGACCATTGTTCTGCTGTACACACTCTATTTGCAGTGTAAACAGGGTCTCGAGCCATCGTGTTTCCTAAACACAGAGCTGGTCGCAGTGACAAAAGGCCGAGGGAAAGCAGGGTCGTGCAGGGCTACATGCACTGCTGATCATATAACCATATAACCATATAACAATTACAGCACGGAAACAGGCCATCTCGACCCTTCTAGTCCATGCCGAACACATAATCTCCCCTAGTCCCATATACCTGCGCTCAGACCATAACCTTCCATTCCCTTGCCGTCCATATAACTATCCAATTTATTTTTAAATGATAAAAACGAACCTGCCTCCACCACCTTCACTGGAAGCTCATTCCACACAGCCACCACTCTCTGAGTAAAGAAGTTCCCCCTCATGTTACCCCTAAACTTCAGTCCCTTAATTCTCAAGTCATGTCCCCTTGTTTGAATCTTCCCTACTCTCAGTGGGAAAAGCTTTTCCACGTCAACTCTGTCTATCCCTTTTCATCATTTTAAAAACCTCTATCAAGTCCCCCCTTAACCTTCTGCGCTCCAGAGAATAAAGCCCTAACTTGTTCAACCTTTCTCTGTAACTTAGTTGCTGAAACCCAGGCAACATTCTAGTAAATCTCCTCTGTACTCTCTCTATTTTGTTGACATCCTTCCTATAATTAGGCGACCAAAATTGTACACCATACTCCAGAATTGGCCTCACCAATGCCTTGTACAATTTTAACATTACATCCCAACTTCTATACTCAATCTCCACAGTCAGCGAGATCACACTGAGCCATCCTGAGCGACACGCAACACAAACAAATGGCCACAGGGGAAGAAACATGGAAAACAGGTGCAGGAGCAGGCCACTCGGCCCTTCGAGCCAGCACCGCCATTCAATATGATCATGGATGATCATTCAAAATCAGTGTAACACTTCATCTTGTGGTCTATGTCCCACCTATCCCAGAAACGATCCCAGTGATCTAACTATCTCCAGTCCTCTCTCCTGCTTTAGCCTTGTGTAGGTCTGTCCTGTCCTTCTCATTCTACTCTCATTAGCACATGGTGCAGGGAGTACGCCTGAGATCACAACACTACAGTCTGATGCAGCGGTAGAGTTGCTGCCTCACAGCGCCAGGGACACGGGTTCAATCCTGACTACGGATGCTGTCTCTATGGAGTTTGCACGTTCTCCCCGTGGCCTGCATGGGTTTGCTCCGAGAACTTTGGTTTGCTCCCACACTCCAAAGACGTCCATTGGCTTGTAGGTTAATTGGCTTGGTATTAAAAATCACCTCTAGTGTAGGATAGTGTTAATGTGCGGGGACTGCTGGTCGGCAGGGACTCGGTGGGCCGAATGGCCTGTTCCCGCACTGTATCTCCAAAATAAAGATGCCTGGGGTTCCACAACACCAGTTTTATTAACACCTACTTGCCCAAAACCATCAGGTTCTTGAACTGACGCAGACAACCACAATCCTACCTCAGCAATGGACCGCTGCAGAATACATCCTGCACTGCGTTTAGGAAGGAACTACAGTTGCTGGTTTAAATTGAAGATAGACACAAAATTCTGAAGCAACTTAGCAGGACAGGCAGCATCTCTGGAGGGAAGGAATGGGTGACGTTTCGGGTCGAGACCCTTCTTCAGACTGGACTTGTTTTCTATTGTATCTTGTTTTTTTTGCACAGTCTTTTTCTTTTCAGTCTGATAATAGAGTCAGAGTCATAGAGGCATACAGCTTGGAAACAGGCCCTTCGGCACAACTTGTCTACACTGATCTAGATGTCCCATCTACACTAGTCCCACCTGCTGCGTTTGGTCCAATCTAAAACCTATCTATCCAAATACTTGTCCAAATGTTTTTTAAACATTGTGACTGTACCTTGTTGTCTTGTAAAATCTACCAGTAATTTATGTATGGTTAGTGTTTGCATGCCTGTGACGTTGCTACCAGCAAGTACACTGCATTGGGGGTTCAGTACTGATGTGGATAGAGAACTGGCTGGCAAACAGGAAGCAAAGAGTAGCAGTAAATGGGTCCTTTTCACAATGGCAGGCAGTGACTAGTGGGGTACCGCAAGGCTCAGTACTGGGACCCCAGCTATTTACAATATATAGTAATGATCTGGATGAGGGAATTGAAGGCAATATCTCCAAGTTTGCGGATGACACTAAGCTGGGGGGCAGTGTTAGGTGTGAGGAGGATGCTAGGAGACTGCAAGGTGACTTGGATAGGCTGGGTGAGTGGGCAAATGTTTGGCAGATGCAGTATAATGTGGATAAATGTGAGGTTATCCGTTTTGGTGGCAAAAACAGGAAAGCAGACTATTATCTAAATGGTGGCCGATTGGGAAAGGGGGAGATGCAGCGAGACCTGGGTGTCATGGTACACCAGTCATTGAAAGTAGGTATGCAGGTGCAGCAGGCAGTGAAGAAAGCGAATGGTATGTTAGCTTTCATAGCAAAAGGATTTGAGTATAAGAGCAGGGAGGTTCTACAGCAGTTGTACAGGGTCTTGGTGAGACCACACCTGGAGTATTGCATACAGTTTTGGTCTCCAAATGTCAGGACTGTCTTATGAAGAAAGACTGGATAGACTTGGTTTATACTCTCTAGAATTTAGGAGATTGAGAGGGGATCTTATAGAAACTTACAAAATTCTTAAGGGGTTGGACAGGCTAGATGCAGGAAGATTGCTCCCGATGTTGGGGAAGTCCAGGACAAGGGGTCACAGCTTAAGGATAAGGGGGAAATCCTTTAAAACTGAGATGAGAAGAACTTTTTTTACACAGAGAGTGGTGAATCTCTGGAACTCTCTGCCGCAGAGGGAAGTCGAGGCCAGTTCATTGGCTATATTTAAGAGGGAGTTAGATGTGGCCCTTGTGGCTAAGGGGATCAGAGGGTATGGAGAGAAGACAGGTACGGGATACTGAGTTGGATGATCAGCAATGATCATATTGAATGGCGGTGCAGGCTCGAAGGGCCGAATGGCCTACTCCTGCACCTAATTTCTAAGTTTCTATGTTTCTATTTCTGTTGTATTAACACCTCAGCATAGTTCTGCATATGGCAATAAATAACTGCAGAAGGGTCTCGACCCGAAACATCACCTATTCCTTCTCTCCAGAGATGCTGCCTGTCCCGCTGAGTTTCTCCAGCATTTTGTGTCCATCTTCGGAATAAATAATGACTTGACCAGAGTCCATGCTTTCTGATCATGAGTCAGGGTCTCAACCAAAACGTCAGTTCAAGAGGTCGTTGCCTCAGAATTAAAGGACGTCCCTTTAGGAAGGAGATGAGGAGGAATTTCTTTAGTCAGAGGGTGGTGAATCTGTGGAATTTATTGCCATGGAAGGCTGTGGAGGCCAATTCAGTGGATAGACAGATTATTGATTAGGACGGGTGTCAGGGGTTATGGGGAGAAGGCAGGAGAATGGAGTTAGGAGGCAGAGATAGATCAGCCATGATTGAATGGCGGAGTAGACATGAGGGGCCTATCACATTATTCTGCTCCTATCACTTATGAACTTTGCCCCCGCAGATGATGCTTGACCCGCTGAGTTCTTCCAGCGAATTTGGTTTTGCCTAGGGGACAATTGTTCTCTTCATTGAAGGAAATAGAGGAATACTGGAAAGGTGACAGCTCAAGGATAGATGCCTGTTTCAAAACAGAAAACTCCCGAAATATATTCCCACAGAGCAGGAAATGAAATTGATGGGTTGGGATAATTTAAAAACAATTCCAACACAAAATAACATCCCCTATAATTGTAATAAAATTGGAAGAGAGGAACAGAGAGACAATGTACCTGGACTCAGGTGGGAATTAATTAGAGCAACACTCTCCCTGAAGTTTTAAACTCAATGACCTGAAGCTATTTCTACTCATTGATGGGAGCTACATTTATTTGTGTGTGGGTTCACCGGCTTGAGAATGAGCACAGATCCCGATGGAATTCACAAAGAAAATGAGAATTATAATTCCTCATTAGGAGTGCGATTATTCGTTCCTATTGACAGGAATTGGCCGGCTTAATGAGGGATGCCACACATAGTTCCATCTTTACATCTGTGCAGAGTTGCTGCCCCACAGCGCCAGAGACCAGGGTTCGATCCTGGCCACGGGTGCTGTTTGTATGGAGTTTGTACGCTCAAGGTTCAAGGTTCAAGGTTCAAGGTTCACAGTTCACATTTATTTGTCACATGCACCAATTAAGGTGCAGTGAAATGAGTTGCCATGCAGCCATTCAATAAAAAATAACACAATACACAATAGAATTTAACTATTTAACATAGAAACATAGAAACATAGAAATTAGGTGCAGGAGTAGGCCATTCGGCCCTTCGAGCCTGCACCGCCATTCAATATGATCATGGCTGATCATCCAACTCAGTATCCCGTACCTGCCTTCTCTCCATACCCCCTGATCCCTTTAGCCACAAAGGCCACATCTAACTCCCTCTTAAATATAGCCAATGAACTGTGGCCTCAACTACCCTCTGTGGCAGAGAGTTCCACAGATTCACCACTCTCTGTGTGAAAAATGTTTTCCTCATCTCGGTCCTAAAAGATTTCCATAATGATCATCCATAAACATCCACCACAGCATTCTTCACTGTGATGGAAGTTCAGTCCAGTCTTCCTCCTTTGTTCACCAGTGGCCAGAGGCCTTGACCCTCGGCAGTCGCTGTTATGGACGGCCCGATGCGCAAACCCTCTCGTCGGGATGATCAAAGCCCTGACGTCAGGACAGATGGAACACACTCCGCAGTTTGGTTCCCGAGTCGGCCACTTCCTTACCGGAGACCGTGGCTTCAGGATGTTATAGGCCGCAGGCCGGTGGCCGGAGCTTTTCTCTGGCGATCCCCGGCAAGGGATCGCCCCGCTCCGCTCCGCGATGAAAAGTCCATGCTTCGCCCGCTGCTGAAGTTCTGGGTCCGACTCCGGGAAAGGCCGGGCGAATCCAAGTTGTGGGAGGTGAAAAAATGACATTGTCATTGTTCCCGATGTTGGGGAAGTCCAGGACAAGGGGTCACAGCTTAAGGATAAGGGGGAAATCCTTTAAAACCGAGATGAGAAGAACTTTTTTCACGCAGAGAGTGGTGAATCTCTGGAACTCTCTGCCACAGAAGGTAGTTGAGGCCACAGTTCATTGGCTATATTTAAGAGGGAGTTAGATGTGGCCCTTGTGGCTAAAGGGATCAGGGGTTATGGAGAGAAGGCAGGTACGGGATACTGAGTTGGATGATCAGCCATGATCATATTGAATGGCGGTGCAGGCTCGAAGGGCCGAATGGCCTACTCCTGCACCTAATTTCTATGTTTCTCTATGTTTCTATGACATGGAAAAATATAGCATCCCCGTGACCTGCGTGGGTTTTCTCCGGGTGCTCTGGTTTCCTCCCACATTGCCAAAGACGTACAGATTTGTAGGTTAATTGGCTTTAGTAGAATTGTAACATTGGCCCCAGTGTGTGGGATAGAGTTAGTGTACAGGGTGATCGCTGGTCAGCATGGGCTCAGTGGGCAGAAGGGCCTATTTCCATGCTGTATCTCTAAAGTCTAAAGTCAAGAATGGAGAGTAGTTCTCTGTGGAGTGGAAGCAACCAACCAAATAACTCAGGCACACAGAGCAACAAACACACTGCTGGAGGAACTCAATGGGTCAGGCAGCATCTGTGGAGGCTGATGGACAATCAACATTTTGGCATCAGCCCAAACCTGCATCTTTCCACATCAAACCTACCCCTTCATAACTTGCAGGAACTATACATCAGGAGGTGCAACTCCAGAGCCAATAAGATTATGGGAGACCCCTTCCACCCCTGCAACGGACTGTTCCAGCTGCTACGGTCAGGCAAACACCTCCGTTGCCATGCGGTGAGAACGGAGAGGTTGAGAAGGAGTTTCTTCCCAGAGGCCATTCGGACTGTAAACTCCTATCTCACCAGGGGCTAACTCTACTGAACCACTCTACTGCTTTTTTTTAAATTGCTGTTTTTTTCCCTTTTTCCTTCCGTCCACAATATTTAATATGAAAAATAATATGTGATTGTGTTCCATTCTGTTTGTAGTTTGTTTGGTTGGTTGTTTGTTTGCCTTTTTGCACAAAGTTCGTGAGCATTGCCACTTTTCATTTCACTGCACATCTCGTATGTGTATGTGACAAATAAACTTGACTTGACTTGTCTATTATCACTGTTCATCTCAGTCAGTAATTGGTCTCAAGGAGAACTTGCAGCCACTTGTGCTGTGGAGTCACAGGCATAGGGTCAAACAACCGCTGTCTATTTGCCACGGCTATGGGTCATAGGGTCATACAGCATGGAAATAGGCCCCTTGGCCCAGCGTGCCTACAATCTTCAACATGCCCCATCTACACTAGTCCCTTTTACAGCTCACCCTTGACATCACCATCCATGGACCAAAGTGAAATGGGCCTCAGTGTAATGAGTCCTCTTGAAGAGGACCCTTCTGTGTAGCATGCTCTGTGTTCAACAGTGGGGGGGTTAAGCTGGATGACTTCCTTGCCATTGGGGCAGTGCAGCGTAGGTTCACATAGGAACATAGAAAATAGGTGCAGGAGTAGGCCATTCGGCCCTTCGAGCCAGCACCGCCATTCAATATGATCATGGCTGATCATCCAACTCAGTATCCTGTACCTGCCTTCTCTCCATACCCCCTGATCCCCTTAGCCACAAGGGCCACATCTAACTCCCTCTTAAATATAGCCAATGAACTGTGTGGCCTCAACGACCTTCTGTGGCAGAGAGTTCCACAGATTCACGAGGTTAATCCCCGGGATGGCGGGACTGTCATATGAGGAAAGATTGGAAAGACTGGGCTTGTATTTACTGGAGTTTAGAAGGATGAGAGGGAGAACTTATAGAAACGTATAAAATTATAAAATGAATGGACAAGCTAGATGCAGGAAAAACGTTCCCAATGTTGGGCGAGTCCAGAACCAGGGGCCACACAGTCTAAGAATAAAGGGGAGACCATTTAAAACTGAGATGAGAAAAACCTTTTTCACCCAGAGAGTTGTGAGTTTGTGGAATTCCCTGCCACAGAGGGCAGTGGAGGCCAGGTCACTGGATGGATTTAAAAGAGAGTTCGATAGAGCTCTAGGGGGCTAGTGGAGTCAAGGGATATGGGGAGAAGGCAGGCACGGGTTATTGATAGGCGACGATCAGCCATGATCACAATGAATGGCGGTGCTGGCTCGAAGGGCCGAATGGTCTCCTCCTGCACCTATTGTCCATGTTTCTATGATTGAGGAATGCTTTGCCCTGCAAACTAACTGTGTTAGAAGGAACTGCAGATGCTGGTTCACGCAAAGATAGGCACAAAATGGCACATCAATGTGGATGGATCGATTGTAATCATGTGTAGTCTTTCTGCTGACTGGTTTAAACGCAACAAAAGCTTTTACTGTACCTCGGTACTCGTGACAATAAACTAAACTCAAACTCAAAATGCTGGAGTAACCCAGCGGGTCAGGCAGCATCTTTGGAGGAATGGAATAGATGGTGTTTTGGGTTGAGACCCTTCTTCAGACTGGGGGCTCTTCTTCCGACTAAGAGTCACGCTGAAGAAGGGTCCCGAGCCGAGACGCCACCTATTCCTTTCCTCCAGAGATGCTGCCTGACCCGCTGAGTTACTCCAGCAACCTTAATGCTCTCTTGTACAAAGAGCTACATTGAAGAAGCAGTGTGAGTAGTGGGAGTCTGGTCGGGTGCCTGAATACCTGAGTTCTGGCTTGGACTAGATAAGACTTTGTCTCGAATACTCAGGCAAAGATCTGCTTTGATCATCGGCTAGTTGTATTTGCCACTGTTTACAGTGTAAACCTGGTCTCAAGCCACTGTGTTTCCAAAACAGACGCGGAGACAGGGGACTGATTGAAAACAGGGGATGTTACTGTAAGCATAGACACAAAACACTGGAGTAACTCAGCGGGACAGGCAGCATCTCTGGAGGGCAGGAGTGGCTGACGTTTCGGGTCGAGACCTTTCTTCAGATTATGAACCCATCTTCAGGATGACTCTCAGTCTGAAGAAGGGTCTCATCGCGAAACGTCATCCATTCCTTCTCTCCAGCGATGCAGCCTGTACCCGCTGAGTTCCTCCAGCATTTTGTGTCTACCATATAACAATTACAGCACGGAAACAGGCCATCTCGGCCCTACAAGTCCGTGCCGAACAACTTTTTTTCCCTTAGTCCCACCTGCCTGCACTCATACCATAACCCTCCATTCCCTCCTCATCCATATGCCTATCCAATTTATTTTTAAATGATACCAACGAACCTGCCTCCGCCACTTCCACTGGAAGCTCATTCCACACCGCTACCACTCTCTGAGTAAAGAAGTTCCCCCTTATATTACCCCTAAACTTCTGTCCCTTAATTCTGAAGTCATGTCCTCTTGTTTGAATCTTCCCTATTCTCAAAGGGAAAAGCTTGTCCACATCAACTCTGTCTATCCCTCTCATAATTTTAAAGACCTCTATCAAGTCCCCCCTTAACCTTCTGCGCTCCAGAGAATCAAGACCTAACTTATTCAACCTATCTCTGTAACTATGCTTACAGTAACATCCCCTGATGTTCCATTCTTGCTCCATCCACTTGCACTACAGGTTGGTGCAGAGAAACGAGCAAACTACACCTGCAGAACCGGAATACCAATCCCAGTGCTGGAGGCTAGTTCGTATCTCATGGCAGACATTCCTCTGTGGCTGTCCAGTAATATTTGTAACACCATTTGCAAATTAAACGCAGAAAAAATGCCCAGAGTAGGGGAATCGAGAACCAGAGGAGATAGGTTTAAGATAAGGAGGGAATGATTTAATAGGAACCTGAGGGGTAACTTTTTCACACAAAGGGTGCTGGGTGTATGGAACGAGCTGCCAGAGGAGGTGGTTGAGGCAGGTACATGGATAGAGCAGGTTCAGAAGGACACAGGCAGGTGGGACTAGTGTAGATGGAGCAGAATTAGGCCAATCGACCCATGAAATTACGCTTTCAATCACAGCTGATCGGCCTTTCTCCTGCCTTCACCCCATACCCCCTGATTCTATCAGTCTGCACTTTAAAAATACCCACTGACTTGGCCTCCACATCCGTCTGTGGCAGTGAATTCCACAGATTCACCACCCTCTGATTAAAGAAATTCCTCCTCATGTCTTTTCAAAAGGTACAGCCTTTTATATCTGAGGCTACGCCCTCTGGTCCTAGACTCTCCCACTCGTGGAAACATCCTCTCCACATCCACTCGAGAGAGGCGGTGGAGGCAAAGGCTGTTGGGCCTTTGGGACTAGCTGACAGAGAAGGCAGTTGAGGCAGGTACGTACTATCATAACATTCAAGGCAAGGCAAGGCAAGGCAACTTTATTTATATAGCACATTTCATACACGAGGCAGACTCAAAGTGCTTCACATAAAAACATGTCATACAATAAAATGAAATAATAAAATGAAATAAAATAGAACTAAAAGAAAAGAAAAGCAAAATTAAAAATGCATTATAAAAAGTGCAAAAGTTAAAAGTGCAATGTAGTTAAGATTTAGCTGAAAGCTAAAGTGAACATCAATGTTTTCAGTCTTGTTTTAAAAGTGGTCAAAGTTGAGGCAAGTCTTAAATCTTCAGGAAGTTTATTCCAGCTATTTGTTACATAGTAACTAAATCCTGCTTTCCCATGTTTTGTATTTACTCTGGGAATCACTAACGGATTGGTCTCAGAAGATCTTAGCGGTCTAGAAGGCTTATATAGTATTTATATTATAT
Organism: Leucoraja erinaceus; assembly: GCF_028641065.1. Taxonomy (NCBI): domain Eukaryota; kingdom Metazoa; phylum Chordata; class Chondrichthyes; order Rajiformes; family Rajidae; genus Leucoraja; species Leucoraja erinaceus. The sequence goes on along the minus strand of NC_073403.1, from coordinate 1,480,071 downwards.
TTAAGATGCGACTGGACAGGTACATGGATAGGGGAGCTTTAGAGGGCAATGGGCCAAGCGCGGGCAGGTGGCACAAGTGTAGATTGGGGCCCTTGGTCGGTGTGGGCAAGTTGGGCTGAAGGGCCTGTTTTTGGCGACAGCCTGCGCCATATCAGGGGTTGGCAAAAGATTTTGAACATTTGAAAATTCAGCGGCGACAAAACAAATGTTGCGACACGTGAAAAAACACCGCGGCGTCGATACGTCATCACACCGCAGCACGCCTCATCACGCCCCGTCACTCCGCACCAAGCCACAAATGTTCCGGTGGTCTTCACCAGACTGATTCCTGGGATGTCAGGACTGTCTTATGAAGAAAGACTGGATAGACTTGGTTTATACTCTCTAGAATTTAGGAGATTGAGAGGGGGATCTTATAGAAACTTACAAAATTCTTAAGGGGTTGGACAGGCTAGATGCAGGAAGTGCTCCCGATGTTGGGGAAGTCCAGGACAAGGGGTCACAGCTTAAGGATAAGGGGGAATCCTTTAAAACCGAGATGAGAAGAACTTTTTTCACACAGAGAATGGTGAATCTCTGGAACTCTCTGCCACAGAGGGTAGTTGAGGCCAGTTCATTGGCTATATTTAAGAGGGAGTTAGATGTGGCCCTTGTGGCTAAGGGGATCAGAGGGTATGGCGAGAAGGCAGGTACGGGATACTGAGTTGGCTGATCAGCCATGATCATATTGAATGGCGGTGCAGGCTTGAAGGGCCGAATGGCCTCTACTCCTGCACCTAATTTCTATGTTTCTATGTTTCCATGATTCGTCAGCCAATGATGTCGGTGTTTGCCGAAAAAAATCAGCAAGTGAGACAAGGTCTTAGGACACCAAAAAATGTTAAACTGAGGGAGGCTAAAGGAATCGCTGGTTTTAGATAGATAGATAGCCTTTTATTGTCATTCAGACTTAGTCTGAACGAAATTGCAGCAGTCATACATATAATACAATACAATAAAACAACAATAAACACACATTAACATCCACCACAGTGAGTCCACCCAGCATCTCCTCATTGTGATGGAGGCAAAAGTCTTAGGTCGCAGTCTCTTCCCTCCTCTTCTCCCTCTGCGCTGGGGCGATATTTTATTTCAATATGTGAGTTGAATGAGGTTTCTTTTTCTTTCATCACTCCCCGGAAATGCCACATTTTAAGTCATCTTCTGCCCTGGTCCTGGATCTGTAGTAGTGTCAGTACAGAAGACAGCGTGCCTGCCACAGCGCTTTGAAAGATCTTTCCAATTAGCGCCGCTCCCTCGCTGGATCCCCGCGGCCCTGCAACCTTTTCAAGAATTTGCCCAATTACCTTCTGAAAGTTCCCAATGAATCAGACTCCACCAGCGCTGCTTTAGATCACAACAAGCCAATGACACAAAAAAGCTTTGCTTCATTTCTTCCACTCCTTTGACAATTAAATACGTTTCCTTTGGTTTCTAGCCTGGCTTAGTTTGAGTTTGAGTTTAGTTTAGAGATACTGGGCGCGGAAACAGGCCCTTCGGCCCCACGAGCCTGCGCTGACCAGCGATTCCACCCCCCCCCCCCCCTGCACACTAGCACTATCCTACACACTGGGGACAATTTACCATTTTTACCAAATCCAATTAACTTACAAACATGTACGTCTTTGGGATGTGGGAGGACCCGTGGTGAGGATCAAACCTGGGTCTCTGGCGCTGTGAGGCAGCAACTCTAATGCTGCCCCGTCATCTTTCAAAGCGCTTTAATTTGGTCGATGTTAGAGGTACTACGTGGTAAACATTGAGCCAGGGCCCTTTACGCTTCTAGGGGACTGCAACGATGGGCTTTACCTGAAGCGGATGGGAGCAGTGGACAGTTGAGGTGGGAGGTTGAAGATGTGGGCAAAGGCCGTGGCCAGTTAGTTGGAGCACGATTTCTGACCCCGACCACGTACACCAACCGGGCCAGAGTTGACCCTCCCGTGAAAGTAGATCAGTCTACTGCCACCGAGATGAGTGGGATGGAGGCAGCGGGAGGAACTTGCCTTTGATTGCCTGTTTCAAATGGTCCTAAACGGCACTGATTCAGATTCAGATTCAGATTCAATTTTAATTGTCATTGTCAGTGTACAGTACAGAGACAACGAAATGCATTTAGCATCTCCCTGGAAGAGCGACATAGCAAACGATTTGAATAAATAATAATAAGTGTCCGGGGGGGGGGTGGTGATTGGCAGTCACCGAGGTACGTTGTTTAGTAGAGTGACAGCCGCCGGAAAGAAGCTGTTCCTCGACCTGCTGGTTCGGCAACGGAGAGACCTGTAGCGCCTCCCGGATGGTAGGAGGGTAAACAGTCCATGGTTGGGGTGAGAGCAGTCCTTGGCGATGCTGAGCGCCCTCCGCAGACAGCGCTTGCTTTGGACAGACTCAATGGAGGGGAGTGAGGAACCGGTGATGTGTTGGGCAATTTTCACCACCCTCTGCAATGCTGACTTCCACTGGTAGAGATGTATCTTTAGACTTTGGAGATACATTGCAGAAAATAGGCCCTTCAGCCCACCGAGTCCGTGGCAACCACCCTCCCTGTGATCAGGTGCTCCACTTTCTTCCCACATCCCAAAGACGTGCAGGTTTGTAGGTTCATCGGCTTCGGTTAAATTGTAAATTGTCCCTTGTGTGTGCAGGAGAGTGTTAGTGAACGGGGTGATCGCTGGTCGGAGTGGACTCGCTGGGACGAAGGGCCTGTGTCGGTGTCACTAAAGTCCAAAGCCTAAAGGTGATGGTGCAGCTGTGGTGTGGGGTGTTGATGGTCTTCTGGGCCACGGAACGTGCTGATGATATTTAGGGAGGCTAATCGTAGAAACAAAGAAAATAGGTGCAGGAGTAGGCCATTCGGCCCTTCGAGCCAGCACTGCCATTCAATAGACAATAGACCATAGGTGCAGGAGTAGGCCATTCGGCCCTTCGAGCCAGTACCGCATTTCAATGTGATCATGGCTGATCATCCAGAATCGGTACCCTGTTCCTGCTTTCTCCTCATATCCCTTGATTCCGTTAGCCCAAAGAGCTATATCTAACTCTCTCTTCAATACATCCAGTGAATTGGCCTCCAGGGCAGAGAATTCAACAGATTCACAACTCTCTGGGTGAAAATGTTTTTCCTCATCTCAGCCCTCTTATTCTTAGAAACATAGAAACATAGAAAATAGGTGCAGGAGTAGAGGCCATTCGGCCCTTCTAGCCTGCACCGCCATTCAATATGATCATGGCTGATCATCCAACTCAGTATCCTGTACCTGCCTTCTCTCCATACCCCCTGATCCCCTTAGCCACAAGGGCCACATCTAACTCCCTCTTAAATATAGCCAATGAACTGGCCTCAACTACCTTCTGTGGCAGAGAGTTCCAGAGATTCACCACTCTCTGTGAAAAAAGTTCTTCTCATCTCGGTTTTAAAGGATTTCCCCCTTATCCTTAAGCTGTGACCCCTTGTCCTGGACTTCCCTAACATCGGGAACAATCTTCCTGCATCTAGCCTGTCCAACCCCTTAAGAATTTTGTAAGTTTCTATAAGATCCCCTCTCAATCTCCTAAATTCTAGAGAGTATAAGTATATTTGAAACATGGAAGATGGACACAAAGTCATCCTACACCAGGGTGGTATGTAGACTGCTGAGAAGATGCTGGAGGTAACTTTGCTCAATAGACAAAAGGAACTACACCTTACAATCAGATATTCCAGGTGAGGGGAGCCACTTACAAGCATCACATCAGTTCACCACGAAATCTCGATCATAAAATCAGACGTCACTGCCTTTCCCCGTTATCGGAGGATTCCGTACAGTCTAGAACAGAATGCCGGGTCTGGACGGTTCAGAATGGAGAAACCCTCGGGTTGTAGAGCAGGGTCAGGTGAGTCAAGGTGAGTCGTGTTTCAGTGAAGCAAGGAATGCAGCAAACCCTGATCTCCCTTCGAAACAGCCTCTTCGAGCTTATTTTCAACGTTGGCTAGGTATGGGCTGGGGTGGGGATATCTGCCACATCACAAGCCCCCACCACAAACCTTGACTGCCTCTATCCCCCTCGGTTGTATGTACCTACACCTCTGGCAGTAGCGTCAGGTCAAAGTGCTGCCTTACTCCAGCTGAGTTACTCCTACTTTTTAGAAACATTTCGCCAGGTACGTGGATCGGGCAGGTTTACAGGATTATGGGCCAAATGCAGGCAGTAGGGACTAGTGTAGATGTAGCACCATGCTTCTGCGCAACTGGCCCAACTTGCCCAGTGTGGGCAAGTTGGGCCGAAGGGCCTGTTTCTGTGCTGTATCTCCAAACCAAAAAGACCCAGGTTCGACCCTGACTACGGGTGCTTGTCTGTACGGCATTTCCACGTTCTCCCCGTGACCTGCATGGATTTTCACTGAGATAGACAATAGACAATAGGTGCAGGAGTAGAGGCCATTCGGCCCTTCGAGCCTGCACCGCCATTCAATATGATCATGGCTGATCATCCAACTCAGTATCCCATCCCTGCCTTCTCTCCATACCCCTGATCCCTTTAGCCACAAGGGCCACATCTAACTCCCTCTTAAATATAGCCAATGAACTGGCCTCAACTACCTTCTGCGGCAGAGAGTTCCAGAGATTCACCACTCCCTGTGTGAAAAATGTTTTCCTCATCTCGGTCCTAAAAGATGTCCCCCTTATCCTTAAACTGTGACCCCTTGTTCTGGACTTCCCCAACATCGGGAACAATCTTCCTGCATCCAGACTGTCCAACCCCTTAAGAATTTTATAAGTTCTTAAACTGTGACTCCTGGTTCTGTACTCCCCCCAACATGGGGAACATTTAGCCTGTCCAACCGTTTAAGAATGTTGACGTTTCTATAAGATCCCCCCTCAATCTTCTAAATTCTAGCGAATACAAGCCAAGTCTATCCAGTCTTTCTTCATATGAAAGTCCTGACAATTCAGGAATCAGTCTGGTGAACCTTCTCTGTATGGCAAGAATGTTCTTCCTCAGATTAGGGAGACCCTAACTGTACGCAATACTCCAGGTGTGGTCTCACCAAGACCCTGTACAACTGCAGTAGAACCTCCCTGCTCCTATACTCAAATCCTTTTGCTATGAATGCTAACATACCATTCGCTTTCTTCACTGCCTGCTGCACCTGCATGCCTACTTTCAATGACTGGTGTACCATGACACCCAGGTCTCGTTGCATCTCCCCCTTTCCCTAATCGGCCACCATTCAGGTAATAGTCTACTTTCCTGTTTTTGCTACTCAATGTGATCATGGCTGATCATCCCCAATCAGTACCCCGTTCCTGCCTTCTCCCCAGATCCCCTGACTCCGCTATCTTTAAGAGCCCTATCTAGTTCTTTGGTTCAAAGACGTATTGGCCTGTAGGTTGACAAAGGTGTTGGAGAAACCCAGAGGGTGCAGCAGCATCTATGGAGCGAAGGAAATAGGTGACGTTTGTAGGTTCATTGGCTTGGTATAAATGTAAAATTGTCCCCTTGTGTGCGTGTAGGATAGTGTTAATATGTGGGCATCGCTGGTCGGTGCGAACTCAGTGAGCCGAAGGGCCAGTTTCTGCGCTGTATACCGAATGGCCTAATTCTGCTCCTGTGATTTATGAATATAAGGAGCTAAATCGATTACCTGAGCCTGGATTGACAGGAGCGGCATGCAAGATGTTACTGCTCTCCAGAGTTGTGCTTCTTTACCCCAGAAGTGAACATTGCTGCTGGATCAGCATTGTGCAGTGACCAGGATGCAGATCCCGAGTTCTTTGTAGCCAGATGTTTGGGATGAGTTGACAACATTGATGACAGAGTGGACCAGGAGATCTCCCTGGAGTGAGTGGCCCCCGACCCTTGAGAACCACACAAGTCGCAGGGACTAGAGTTGTAAGCATTTTCTCACTCATGATCTAGTGTTTGACTTTGTGTTTTGGTTATAGTCACGTGTACTGAGGTAAAGTGAGAAGCTTTTGTTGTGTTCTAAACCATCAGTGGAAATGCAATACACGATTACAATCGAGCTGCCCACACTGTGCTGATACATGATAAAAGGAATAACAGGAGTAGTGTTTAGTGCAAAATAAAGCCAGTAAAGTCCGATCAAAGATAGTGCCAGGATCTCCAGTGAGGTAGATAGTAGTTCAGAACTCTCTAGAATTTAGAAGATTGAGGGGGGGATCTTATAGAAACTTACAAAATTCTTAAGGGGTTGGACAGGCTAGATGCAGGAAGATTGCTCCCGATGTTGGGGAAGTCCAGGACAAGGGGTCACAGCTTAAGGATAAGGGGGAAATCCTTTAAAACCGAGATGAGAAGAACATTTTTCACACAGAGAGTGGTGAATCTCTGGAACTCTCTGCCACAGAGGGTAGTTGAGGCCAGTTCATTGGCTATATTTAAGAGGGAGTTAGATGCGGCCCTTGTGGCTAATGGGATCAGAGGGTATAGAGAGAAGGCAGGTACGGGATACTGAGTTGGATGATCAGCCATGATCATATTGAATGGCGGTGCAGGCTCGAAGGGGCCGAATGGCCTCTACTCCTGCACCTATTTTCTATGTTTCTATGTTTCTATGTTTCAGGATTATTCTCTCGTTGTTCATAGGACGGGTCAGTTGCCCGATAAAAGTTGGGAAGAAACTGTCCCCGGATCTGGAGGTGTGCATTTCCACACTTCTAAACAATTTGCCCAATGGGAGAGGGGAGAAGATGAAATCATTGCGTTACAAATCATCCTTGACTATGCAGCATGAGGTGTAGATGGAGTCAATGAAAGGGAACTTGGTTGGTGTGGTGGTCTGGGCTGCGTCCACAACTCTCTGCAATTTCTTGTGGTGTAGGAATAGTGGACAGTGCATGGAGGTGCACTGTACAGGGTCTTGTACAGGGTCTTGGTGAGACCACACCTGGAGTATTGCGTACAGTTTTGGTCTCCAAATCTGAGGAAGGACATTATTGCCATAGAGGGAGTTCAGAGAAGGTTCACCGGACTGATTCCTGGGATGTCAGGACTGTCTTATGAAGAAAGACTGGATAGACTTGGTTTATACTCTCTAGAATTTAGGAGATTGAGAGGGGATCTTATAGAAACTTACAAAATTCTTAAGGGGTGGACAGGCTAGATGCAGGAAGATTGTTCCCGATGTTGGGGAAGTCCAGGACAAGGGGTCACAGCTTAAGGATAAGGGGGAAATCCTTTAAAACCGAGATGAGAAGAACTTTTTTCACACAGAGAGTGGTGAATCTCTGGAACTCTCTGCCACAGAGGGTAGTTGAGGCCAGTTCATTGGCTATATTTAAGAGGGAGTTAGATGCGGCCCTTGTGGCTAAAGGGATCAGAGGGTATGGAGAGAAGGCAGGTATGGGATACTGAGTTGGATGATCAGCCATGATCATATTGAATGGCGGTGCAGGCTCGAAGGGCCGAATGGCCTACTCCTGCACCTAATTTCTATGTTTCTATGTTTCTATGGTATGGGATACTATAGTCGATTCCTTCAGAGCAAGTTCCACTAAACCTTGATCTGGTATTGACCAAGTGGAATTATTTTTAGTGATGTTTATTGACAAGTAAATATTCCTCTGCACGTCTGATATAACTGTCACCCTTGAGCAAAACACAAAGTCCTGGAAGAACTCAACGGGTCAGGCAGCATCTGCGGAGGGAATGGATGGCTGACATTTCGGGATGGGACCCTTCTGCACCCTGAAACGTCATCTGCCCACTTCCCTCCACAGATGCTGGCTGACCCGCTGAGTTACGCCACCATTTGTTGTTCTGCACAAGATTCCAGCATCTGCATTACAATGTAACTCCACTACCCTTGTTGGCCCAGTAACAGGAGAGACGTTGACATTAATCACAAAGAGCATCGCAGCTCATCGTCTAACGACTGATTCCAAATATAAATTCTCCAGAAGAGCAACTCTTTCCCTCTCTCTCTGAATATTGGACGGGAGAGCGTGCAGAGATTTTTGTTCTCAAATCAGGTCACACGACATCAATAGTAGAAACTAAAGATAGATGTTTTTCCTCGATCTTCAATCTCTGCCAGTTGCTCACTAAAATTAGTTTGGGATCACCCAGGCCTCAGGAAATAGCAGATGCAGCGGAACTCAACAGCACAGATGGGTTAACAGAGCCTTTTAAAGACCAGAAAGGTATCAGAAACATAGAAACATAGAAAATAGGTGCAGGAGTAGAGGCCATTCGGCCCTTCGAGCCTGCACCGCCATTCAATATGATCATGGCTGATCATCCAACTCAGTATCCTGTACCTGCCTTCTCTCCATACCCCCTGATCCCTTTAGCCACAAGGGCCACATCTAACTCCCTCTTAAATCCAGCCAATGAACTGTGGCCTCAACTACCTTCTGTGGCAGAGAATACCACAGATTCAACACTCTCTGTGTGAAAAATGTTTTCCTCATCTCGGTCCTAAAAGGCTTCCCCCTTATCCTTAAACTGTGCGACCCCTTGTCCTGGAGCATTAGGCATCACCTGCACAATGAACTCCATCGAAGGAAAAGGGGCGGCCACACGGTAACACAGCGGGTAGAGCTGCTGCCTCACAGCGCCAGAGACTCGGGTTCGATCCTGACCACGGGCGCTGTCTGTATGGAGTTTGTACGTTCTCCCCGGGACCTGCGTGGGTTTTTTCCGGGCGCTCCGGTTTCCTCCCACACTCCACAGACGTGCAGGTTTGTAGGTTAATTGGTTACAATGAAACTGCACATAAATCTCCGCACGTTCTCCCGTCCAATATCGAGAGGGAGCGAGCGTTGCTTTTCTGGTGAACCAATCACGATCATATTGATTGGCGGTGCTGGTTCAAAGGGCCGAATGGCCTACTCCTTTTTCACACAGAGAGTGGTGAATCTCTGGAATTCTCTGCCACAGAAGGTAGTTGAGGCCACAGTTCATTGGCTATATTTAAGAGGGAGTTAGATGTGGCCCTTGTGGCTAAAGGGATCAGGGGGTATGGAGAGAAGGCAGGTACGGGATACTGAGTTGGATGATCAGCCATGATCATATTGAATGGCAGTGCTGGCTCGAAGGGCCGAATGGCCTACTCCTGCACCTATGTTCCTATGTTAGCAACCGGGGGATCCAGTCGGCCTTGGTAGGCACAGTATTGGCATCATTTAGATGAAGACCTGGGTCAGGCCAACATGGGCTCACCAATACCAACTGGCAGAGCTAGACTGCACCCTTCAAAGGAGGCCTCTGTAGCTCCTGTCACCATGGGGCACCCACAAACTACCGCTAACCCCGAGACTAAAAATGATTGACCGAATGTGTGTGGCATTCTTAACATTCTTCTCTCCAATGGACCATTACCCAATTGCTTTCAAACAGCTTAATTTCCCTGTCAAAATGGCTCTGCGCACCATGTGTAAGGAATTAATTGCATTTCTGCAGCATAGCCAGTGTAGAATTGTGACATACAAAATAAATTAAATCAACAGATTCAATGTACGAATTTAAGAAAAAAGCAACAGTGTGTGCAAAAACCTTCTTGTTTCGAGTTTGTTTTAAAGTGTGTGTGCGAGAATGTTTTGGGCCATTGGCCAGTGTTTCCCTGGGTGTAGATGGATCATTCACCTGAAGTGCTGCTTTAGTGGAGTTGCCTCAGGGTTTTGTGTGTGTGTATTTGCATGTGAATTGCTGCGTAGAAATTTCCACCTGTCCCCTCCCACTGCACCTGTAGAGAGGCTCGGCCCCGCACTATTTAAGGGCTTGCTCAGGTTTCAGTTCCTGCAGAAGTCCAGCCACCTAACCCCCGGGAACTTTCACCGCTCTGGGACTACACACAGAGGCACCATGCTGTACTGGCACAACCAGACGGAGCATTATTGGCCAGCTCAAACTGAACACTACCACCAATATGTCAACTCCAACGCAGGCCGGTGAGTAAGAACCAGCTCAAAACCATCCGTGCTGCGTGAGGCTTAATGTTTTGTTTAGTTTAGTTGCAAGGTACAGCGCGGAAACAGGCCCTTCGGCCCGGCGGGTTCGTCCCGACCTGCCATCGCTCATCAGTATAATAGTCTACTAGCAATTATTGTAGTGCAGACCAGAAAATTAGATTACACTTCACACCTGTAGGTCTTTGGAATGTGGGAGGACAAGCAGTTTAGTTTAGTTTGGTTTATTCAAGTCAAGTCAAGTCAAGTTTATTTGTCACATACACATACGAGATGTGCAGTGAAATGAAAGTGGCAATGCTCGCGGACTTTTGTGCAAAAGACAAACAACCAAACAACCAAACAAATTATAAACACAACCATAACACACATATTCTTTTACATAATAAATAATGGAAGGAAAAACGTTCAGTAGAGTTAGTCCCTGGTGAGATAGGCGTTTACAGTCCGAATTGCCTCTGGGAAGAAACTCCTTCTCAACCTCTCCGTTCTCACTGCATGGCAACGGAGGCGTTTGCCTGACCGTAGCAGCTGGAACAGTCCGTTGCAGGGGTGGAAGGGGTCTCCCATGATTTTATTTGCTCTGGAGTTGCACCTCCTGTTGTATAGTTCCTGCAGGGGGGCGAGTGAAGTTCCCATAGTGCGTTCGGCCGAACGCACTACTCTCTGCAGAGCCTTCTTGTCCTTGGCAGAGCAATTCCCGAACCAGATGGTAATGTTCCCGGACAAGATGCTTTCCACCGCCGCTGCGTAGAAGCACTGGAGGATCCTCGGAGACACTCTGAATTTCCTCAATTGCCTGAGGTGGTAAAGGCGCTGCCTTGCCTTACTCACCAGTGCTGAGGCGTGTGATGCCCATGTCATATCCTCGGAGATGTGGACTCCCAGATATTTAAACTAGTCACGTGGACCGAGCTACAGTGAAAAGCTTTTACATCCAATGGAAGCCGGAGCACCCGTTGGAATACCCACACTGGTCGGGGGGGTTTAAAAAAGGCCCTTCGGCCCGTACAACAGTACTATCCCAACCCCAGGGACGATTTACAATTTTACAAAAGCCACAAACCTGCACGTCTTTGGAGTGTGTGACTTGATTGTAACGTGGAGAACCAAGGAACTGCAGATGCTAGCACCCTGAACAAAACGCAAAGCGTTGGAGGCACTCAGCGGGTTGGGCAGCAACTCTGGAGGAAAAGGATGGGTGACATTTCGGGTCGAGACCCTTCTTCAGAGTCGCTGGCACCATCGCTTGAGAAGTCGAGACCCAAAAGATCGCCTGTCCATGTTCGCCCGAGATGCTGCAAGACCCACTGAATTACTCCAGCACTTTTATGCCTTTTTTTCACACATACCAGCATCTGCAGTTCATTGTAGAGTAGTATCGAGTGGATGGGCAACATTTCAGGCTGGGATCCTTCATCAGATTGATTGTAGGGGTTGAGGTGGAGGCAGGACTAACGAGTAGAGAACTTCTCCAGACTTCCTTTGAGAACCCCCCCCCCCCCCCCCCCCCCCCGGAGTGTGGTGTTGACGTGCGGAGATCGCTGGTCGGTACGGACTCTGAGGGCCGAAGGGCCTGTTTCTGCGCTATATCTCTAAACTAAACTAAACTAAACCACTCAGTTGATGCGGACAGTGTATTTTCTGTGTATCAACCAGCAGTTCTTTGTTTCGACATCTATGCTTCTGAAGTTGCTGTTTCTGATTTCACAAACACATTCTGTGGGCATTCTGAGGGAGATTCTGACCGTCTTTAAGGCAACACTGTGGGGATTTTGGAGAAACTCAGCGGGTGCAGCAGCATCTATGGAGCGAAGGAAATAGGCAACGTTTCGGGCCGAAACCCTGAAGGAAATAGGCAACGTTTCGGGCCGAAACCCTGAAGGAAATAGGCAACGTTTCGGGTCGAAACCCTGAAGGAAATAGGCAACGTTTCGGGACGAAACCCTTCCGGGTTTCGGCCCGAAACGTTGCCTATTTCCTTCGCTCCATAGATGCTGCTGCACCCGCTGAGTTTCTCCAGCTTTTTTGTGTAACCTTCGATTCTCCAGCATCTGCAGTTCCTTCTTAAACACTGTGGGGATTTCACTCACTAATGAGTTTGTAAGCACTTCCTCTGTCTGGCATATAATGGATGTGTGAACACATTCACTGTCAATGGACAAACTTGTCCTAAAAATAGAAACAAGTTAAAACCACCCAGATGAAAGGAACAACCATAAAAGTATCTCACCAACAATGATATATAGGTTATTGTCAGTTAGGAAATGCAGAGACTGGAGCTAAAGTAAGTTTTAATAATTAAGTTAGAAACAAAGTGATTGAACGATACAGCATGGAAACAGGCCACTCGGCCCACCGAGACTATGCTGGGGGGCCATCACCCTTTCACATCTGTGCCGTGCTATCCCACTCCCTGCACACTAGAGGCAATTTTACAGGGGGCAATTATCCTACAAAGCCGCACGTCTTTGGGATGTAGGAGAAACCAGCTGGTGGAAAACGGGCGCAGTCACAGGGAGAACGTGCAAACTCCACGCAGACAGCCCCACTGTGAGGCAGTGACTCTACCAGCTACACCACCGCATTCAGTGGACAGTTTCCTCCCGGCTGTTATCAGGCAACTGAACCATCCAACCACAACCAGCGAGCAGTGCTGAACAACTATCCACCTCATTGGTGACCCTCGGACTATCCTTGATCGGACTTTGCTGGCTTTACCTTGCACTCAACGTTATTCCCGTATCTACTGCAGTTGTACAGGGTCTTGGTGAGACCACACCTGGAGTATTGCGTACAGTTTTGGTCTCCAAATCTGAGGAAGGACATTATTGCCATAGAGGGAGTGCAGAGAAGGTTCACCAGACTGATTCCTGGGATGTCAGGGCTGTCTTATGAAGAAAGACTGGATGGACTTGGTTTATACTCTCTAGAATTTAGGAGATTGAGGGGGGATCTTATAGAAACTTACAAAATTCTTAAGGGGTAGGACAGGCTAGATGCAGGAAGATTGTTCCCGATGTTGGGGAAGTCCAGGACAAGGGGTCACAGCTTAAGGATAAGGGGGAAATCCTTTAAAACCGAGATGAGAAGAACTTTTTTCACACAGAGAGTGGTGAATCTCTGGAACTCTCTGCCGCAGAGGGTAGTCGAGGCCACAGTTCATTGGCTATATTTAAGAGGGAGTTAGATGTGGCCCTTGTGGCTAAAGGGGATCAGGGGGTATGGAGAGAAGGCAGGTACGGGATACTGAGTTGGATGATCAGCCATGATCATATTGAATGGCGGTGCAGGCTCGAAGGGCCGAATGGCCTACTCCTGCATCTAATTTCTATGTTTCTATGTTTCTATGTATCTCTACACTGCAAATGACTCGATTGTAATCATGTATTGTCTTTCTACTGACTGGTTAGCATGCAACAAAAGCCTTTCACTGTACCTCGGAAATAAACTGGTGAACTAAACTGAGCCGTGCCAACTTCATTGCAATAGTTCCTTATGATTCCCCAGTGGGGGAGCTGAGGGGGCTTTAAACCACCTGGAATCAGATGTTAAACTACCTCCCCTTCCCCCTCCCTACTGTGTCCCACCTGGATCCACCCTCCCCTCCACCTCCCCTACCACCTACTTTCCTTCCTCCAGCTTCACAATTCACAACTTTACACTTTAGAGATACAGCAGAGAACCAGGCCCTTCAGCCCACCCCGGTCAGCGTTGACCAGCGATCCCTAGTTCAATCCTACACTCTCAGGACAATTTTGTGATTTTTACCGAAGCCAATTAACCTACAAAACCTGTACATCTCTGGAGTGTGGGAGGAAAACCAGAGCACCCGGAGAAAACCCACGCAGTCACATTAAGAACGTGCAAACTCCACACAGACAGCACCCGAGGTCAGGATCGAACCCGAGGCTCAGGTGCAGTGAGGCAGCAACTCTACGGTTGTGCTACTGTGCCACTACAACTTTTCACTCCGGGTTCGATCCTGACTACGGGTGCTGTCTGTACGGAGTTTGCACGATCTCCCCGTGACTCACGTGGGTTTTCTCCGAGATCTTTGGTCTCCTCCTGCGCTCCAAACACGTACAGGTTTGTAGGTTAATTGGCTAGGTATGAATGTAGATTGACCCTGGTGTGTGTAGGATAGTGTTAGTGTGTGGGGATCGCTGGTCGGCATGGACTCGGTGGGCCGAAGGGCCTGTTTCCACACTGTGGCTCTAAACTAAACTAAACTAAACAATCAGTCTGAGGAAGAGTCCCGACCCAAAATATCACCTATCCATGTTCTCCAGAGATGCTGCCTGTCCCGCTGAATTACTCCAGTACTTTGTGTCTTTTTTCTTTGTAAGCCAGAGCCTGCAGATCCTGGTATCTACTATATGTTAAACTGCGGCCCTTGTTGTCGTGTGAGAGCCACTGTCACTGTTACCTGCTGAAGAGCAGCGGAGGAGTTATCCCGGGTGTGAAGGTCGATATTAATTTTTCAGCAAAACATTACTAAAAATAAGATGCATTTGTCAAGGTTGAGACAACTTCACATTTGAGCTCTCAGCCACCACTACGCCTGAGAGCATCGATCCATACTGCAGTAGAGGCACAACAGCAGCGGGTAGAGCTGCTGCCTCACAGCACCAGCGACTGGGTTCGATCCTGACCTCAGGGGCTGACTGTGTGGAGTTTGCATGTTATTCCCAGGAGCGTGAGTTCCTCTCCGGAAGAATCGAAATCAATGTTTATTTTCCTAATCGGTATCTGGTGCCACTGATTCATAAATACCAGGTTTGCTAGGTGAGGAGGGGACCACCAGCAGGACCAAAAACAACACCTGTCAAAGGGCAGATGGGCTTCTATCGAGCCAACGGCCATCCACACTTCAGTAGAAGTTGCGATCACTGTCGTACATAGCGCTGTAATGCCCCTGTCCCACTTAGGAAGCCTGAACGGAAACCTCTGGAGACTTTGCGCCCCACCCAAGGTTTCCGTGCGGTTCCCGGAGGTTGCAGGTGGTTGCCGGAGGTTGCAGGTAGTGGAAGCAGGTAGGGAGACTGACAAAAACCTCCGGGAACCGCACGGAAAACCATGGGTGGGGCGCAAAGTCTCCAGAGGTCTCCGTTCAGGTTTCCCAAGTGGGACAGGGGCATAAGGAACGATGATAAAGCACACACACACACACCAACATCCTAGACATTCAGCGGCGGAGATGTGTGGTGCGTCCG
This sequence comes from Leucoraja erinaceus, assembly GCF_028641065.1. Taxonomy (NCBI): domain Eukaryota; kingdom Metazoa; phylum Chordata; class Chondrichthyes; order Rajiformes; family Rajidae; genus Leucoraja; species Leucoraja erinaceus. The sequence continues at coordinate 1,464,905 of NC_073403.1, read as the reverse complement.
CCACCGTTCCCGTTCGAAGCCGGCACCGCTGCGTCGCTAATGTTTGCAACAACGATGATGAATGAATCACAAAATCCCGTTTCACCCGACATCCCAAGGACGTGCGGGTCGGCAGGTTAAATGTCCGCTGTAAATGGCCCCGCATATGTAAATGAGCAGCAGAGCCCGGGGCAGCTGAATAATAAAATATATGTTCAGGATAGGATCAGTGTAAAATGTGTGTTTACAGTTTAGAGATGCAGCGTGGAAACAGGCCCTTCGGCCCACCGAGTCCGTGCCGACCCGCGATCACCACACATTAAACACTGCAATACAAACCAGGGACAATTTACATTTATACCAAGTCAATTGACCTACAAACCTGTACGTCTTTGGAGTGTGGGAGGGGGACCCGGGTTCGATCCTGACTACGGGCACTGTCTGTACGGCGTTTGTACGTTCTCGCCGTGACCTGCGTGGGTTTTCTCCGGGTGCTCCGGTTTTCTCCCACACTCCAAAGACGTGCAGGTTTGTAGGTTAATTGGATTGGTATAAATGTGTAAATGTAAAACAAAATTGTCCCTAGTGTGTGTTGGATAGTGTTAATGTGCTGGGATCGCTGGTGGGTACGGACTCGATGGGCCGAATGGCCTGGATCGCACTCTACCTCTAAACTAAACTAAACTAAACAATAATCTTCAGGCTTTTTAAACTCAATCTGATGTTAATTGCTCCAACATCTAATTGCTGACAACTCTCGCCTGCCCTGTATATCTTTCCAGATCAGGAACAATAACTTCAGATTTCTGTGCAGGAAGGAACTGCAGATGCTGGTTTAAACCAAAGATAGACACAAAAAGCTGGAGTAACTCAACAGGACAGGCGACATCCCTGGAGAGAAGGAATGGGTGACATTTTGGGTCAAGACTCATCTATTGACTTATTTCGATTTCTCCTCACTTGTTGGCATGGCTGGTGCCCCTGCCACAAGGCCCTAGAAACCCCAGGTTCAATCCCTGCCTTGGATGCTGTCTGTGTGGAGTTTGCACGTTCTCCCTGAGACAACATTCCACTCCCTGAGGCACCTCTAGTTCCCTCCCACATCCCAAAGACGTGTGGGGTTTGGAGTTTAAGAGAAGATCTCAGATGCTGCCTGACCCCTTGAGTTACTCCAGCACTTTGTGTCTTTAGCATCTGCGGTTCCTTTCCACACACTGTGTTTGTAGGTTAATTGGCCTCTGTAGATTTCCCCAGTGTATCGGGAGTGGATGTGGAAACGGGATAACAAAGATCTCGTGTGAATGGGCAATCGACACAACAAGCTGGAGTAACTCAGTGGGACAGGCAGCATCTCTGGAGAGAAGGAATGGGCGACAATTCAGGTCAAGACTAGTGTGAACGGGTGATCGATGGTCCGTGTGGACTGGGAGGGTGGAAGGACCTGTTTACATGCTGTATCTTTCAATCAATCAACCAATCTTTGGACTAATAAGCCAGAAACGTTGCCTATTTCCTTCGCTCCGTAGATGCTGCTGCACCCGCTGAGTTTCTCCAGCTTTTTTGTGTACCTTTGGACTAATAATGTTAGTAGTAAAAGCACTAATTCTGCCTTGGTTGAAATCTGTCAACTCAATAAACTTCCAGAATGAACCAGGAAGATCTCCCTGTCTACACAACTGCCTGGTTACATAGTGTTTAAGAAGGAACTGCAGATGCTGGAGAATAGAAGGTTACACAAAAAAGCTGGAGAAACTCAGCGGGTGCAGCAGGAGATGATTGGGAAATATGTGTTAGACTCAGAATTCATGGTTGTGGGATGATGTCAATGGCAAATGTACAATTACAGAACAAATAATGTTTTTCACTGTTTGTTGCTGAAGTATTTCTTTGTATGGTTAATGAGTTCGTATGCTCATAAAAGTAATAGTAGAAGAATTAGGCCATTCAGCCCATCAAGTCTACTCCGCCATTCAATCATGGCTGATCTATCTCTCCCTCTCAACCCCATTCTCCTGCCTTCGCCCCGTAACCACCGACACCCGTCAATGCATCACCTTTTCTTCGTTGTAATTATTTACTGCAATAAGAAAATGTGAAATAGGATGTGAAACAGGGCTTAAAGATAGTGGAGTCAGGGGATATGGGGAGAAGGCAGGAACGGGGAACTGATTGGGGATGATCAGCCATGATCACATTGAATGGCGGTGCTGGCTCGAAGGGCCGAATGGGCTCTACTCCTGCACCTATTGTCTATTGAAGTGTGTGAAAATAGGTACATCAAAGGAAAATATTATTGAAAAATAGTTGGGAGATCAATTAAACAGGCAGACGAAAAATGCTGGAGAAATTCAGGGGTGAGGGAGGCAGCATCAGTGGAGAAAGCCTGAAGAAGGGTCTTGACCTGAAACGTCACCTATCCCTTCCCTCCATAGATGCTGCCTCACCCGCTGAGTTTCTCCAGCATTTTTTTGTCTTTTTTCCAGCATCTGCAGTTCCTTCTTAAACAAATAAACAGGAAGGTAACTTTCTTATTGAAAATAAAATGTGTAGGGTCACAACAGTATTCGCTGCTGTGATTTTCACCACACACACACACACACACACACACACAGACACTGAGCGCTGATGCAGTAACATGCAGGGCAAATGATCATATCATACAGTCCGTGCAGGGATAGCCGCAATAATCCATGGCCGTAGTGTGTTAGTTCATCAGGTGAAATGTGTAGAAAGGAATTGCAGAAGTTGGTTTATACTGATGATAAAATACAAGTGCTGGAGTAACTCAGCGGATCAGGCAGCATCTCTGGAGAACATGGATGGGCGACATTTCAGGTCGGGACCCTTCCTCAGACTCTTCTGTCTGAAGGACAGTCCCATAGAAACATAGAAAATAGGTGCAGGAGCAGGCCATTCGGCCCTTCGAGCCAACACCGCAGTCAGTCCCGACCTGAAACGTCACCTATCCATGTTCTTCAGAGATGCTACCTGCCCTGCTGAGTTACTCCAGCATTTTGTGTCTGTCTTCACAATAAGGAAGAGGCATTTGTTACCTCAGCCATCAGAGGAACGGTACGGTGGCGCAGCGGTAGAGTTGCTGCCTTACAGCACCAGAGACCCGGGTTCGATCCTGACTACGGGCGCTGTCTGTACGGAGTTTGCACGTTCTCCCCGTGACCTGCGTGGGTTTTCTCCGAGATCTTCTGTTTCCTCCCACACTCCAAAGACGTACAGGGACGTAGTAAATGTAAATTGGCTTGGTAAATGTAAAAACTTGTCCCTAGTGTGTGTAGGATAGTGTTAATGTGCGGGGATCGCTGGTCGGCGTGGACTCGATGGGCCGAAGGGCCTGTTTCCGTGCTGTATCTCTAAACTAAACTAAGCTAAAGAAACTATTTATTTAAAAGTTGCCCTGGCTGGCATTTAGAAAAGGCTATCAGAATGGCTTAGTGGAAGCGGAGAAACTATGGAAATGTAGGAAACTGTGCCAGAAATTTACAGTCGGCAAGCAAAGTAAAGATGAGCAGTAATCTGCTTTAGAATTGTGTATTGAGAAATAAATCTTGGCCAGAATATCAGAAGCACGTTCCTAGTCTGTAACACAATCTTTACATCAACCTGAGAGAGCCGTGTTCCTCAGTGTAATCATGTTGTTATAGTTGCTCAGGACATCAAAAGAGCTTTACAATTCGCAAGTACAATTTGAACAAGGAATTGCAGATGCTGATTGCCAGGACCTACACAGTAAACAGCTGGGCTCTGGGGAGTGTCGTGGAGCAGGGAGTGCAGGTACATAGTTGTTTGAAAGTGGCATCACAGGTGGATAGTGTGGTCAATAAGGCTTTCAGTATACTGGACATCATGGTTATAGAGACCGCTTTTCGGAGCTCTGCAACGTCAACTTCTCCCGCCCTAGTTGCGGGGTTGAAAATGACCTGGAGCAGGGCCTAAAATCGCCCCGCGTGGCTTTAATGGCTGCGGGACTTGCTAGCGCCCGTCGGGGGCTCCAACATCAAGACCCGGAGCGGGGCCTAACATCGCCCGGCGCGGCTTTAATGGCCACGGGACTTGCTTACCGTCGCCTGCCGAGGGCTTTGACTTTGACATTGGGAGGAGAATGGGGAGAGACAAGACTTTGCCTTCCATCACAGTGAGGAGGAGATTCACTGCGATGGATTATTGTGTAAATTGTGTTGTGTCGTGTTGTATGTCTGCAGAAACCAAATTTCGTTTGAACTTCAAAGAGGTTCAAATGACAATAAATGGTATTGTATTGTCTGTCAGAGTATCGTGTGTCAAAGGGAGGTCCTGTTATGTAGGTAGGTAGTTAGATGGAGCAGCTACTACTGCGACGTTTAAGAAACATTTAGACAGGTACATGGATAGGGTTGGTTTAGAAACATAGAAACATGGAAACATAGAAAATAGGTGCAGGAGTAGGCAATTCGGCCCTTCGAGCCTGCACCGCCATTCAATATGATCATGGCTGATCATCCAACTCAGTATCCCGTACCTGCCTTCTCTCCGTACCCCATGATCCCTTTAGCCACAAGGGCCACATCTAACTCCCTCTTAAATATAGCCAATGAACTGTGGCCTCAACTACCTTCTGTGGCAGAGAGTTCCACAGATTCACCACTCTCTGTGTGAAAAATGTTTTTCTCATCTCGGTCCTAAAAGATTTCCCCCTTATCCTTAAACTGTGACCCATAGTTCTGGACTTCCCCAACATCGGGAACAATCTTCCTGCATCTAGCCTGTCCAACCCCTTAAGAATTTTGTAAGTTTCAATAAGATCCCCCCTCAATCTCCTAAATTCTAGCGAGTACAAGCCGAGTCTATCCAGTCTTTCTTCATATGAAAGTCCTGACATCAAAGAATCAGTCTGGTGAACCTTTTCTGTACCCCCTCTATGGTTTAGTCCCTCTAAGCCATAGAGGGAGTACAGAGAAGGTTCACCAGACTGATTCCTGGGATGTCAGGATTGAATGGCGGTGCAGGCTTGAAGGGCCGAATGGCCTACTCCTGCACCTAATTTCTATGTTTCTATGTTTCTAGGACTTAGAGGCCAAAAGCAGGCAGGTGGGACTAGCTTAGATGAGGCATGCTGGTCAAAATGGGCAAGTTGGGCTGAAGGGCCCATTTCCACTCTAAGGAACTGCAGATGCTCAGTTTACCAAAAAAGACAGAAAGTGCTGGAGTAACTCAGCAGCTCAGGTAAACGAGTGGTCTTGTTTACACTATAGGGTGGGCAATTTGCCCACGGCAAGCCTTCATCAACAGCAGTGAACAAAGTGGCTAACTGAGTTCTTAGGCGTCCTTTGGTCATGGCTGACCATGGATGTCTCCAGGTTTAGAGGACGCCTGTACATGACTTTAACGTGGGGAGACTGGTGCACGGACAGCCACACCACACGGTCCTTGACAGATCTGGGTCAGGATCCAGTGGCATGGAGTCCAAGACGATCGGAGACCCTTTCCTGCTGCAGCCTTCATCCATCCGCCTTCCCAGCCGTTGTGACGCTCCACTAAGGTCAGTCATCGTCCTCCGCCTGTTCCAACGTTGAGGTCTTGGCTAACTAAGTATTGGTTGAGGATAATCATTGATTATGGTTGACTAGGGACAATTTACAGAAGCCAATTAACCTGCAAATTTGTAAGTCTTTGGAGCGAGGGAGGAAACCGGAGAAAACGCACGCAGTTACAGGTAGAACGTGCAAACTCTGCACAGACAGCACCCATAGACAGGATTGAGCACTGGTCTCTGGCGCTGTAAGGCAGAAACTCTACCGCTGCGCCACCGTGCCGCACATACAAGTCTGCCCTATTAACTGGGTGCCCAAGGCTCCAATACACCTAGTGGTATGAATATTGATGTATTTAACTTCAGGTAACAACCTGGTACTCAACCCATCAAAGACAAAAGAACTGGTCGTTGACTTCAGGAGGAAGAGGAGAGAGGAACCTGCTCCTTTATACATCAAAGGAGACACGGTGGAGAGAGTCACTGGCTTTAAGTTCCTGGGAATAAACATCTCCCAGGACCTCAAATGGCAAATGAACACCGTCACTCTGGTGGAGAAGTCACAGCAGCGGCTGTATTTCCTGAGGTCTCTGCGGAGAGCAAACGTCTCACAGCCGCTGCTGCTGTCCTTCTACTGATGCGCCGTGGAAAGTATCCTCTCCTATGGCATCCTGGTGTGGTTTGCTAGCTGCACCGTGGCTGAGAGGAGGGCCGCTGCAGAGAGTTATAAAAACTGCGCAGAGCTTTACTGCGCAGGAGTAGGCCATTTGGCCCTTCGAGCCTGCACCGCCATTCAATATGATCATGGCTGATAATCCAACTCAGTATCCCGTACCTGCCTTCTCTCCATACCCCCTGATCCCCTTAGCCACAAGGGCCACATCTAACTCACTCTTAAATATAGCCAATCAACTGGCCTCAACTACCTTCTGTGGCAGAGAATTCCACACATTCACCACTCTCTGTGAAAAATGTTTTTTCTCATCTCGGTCCTAAAGGATTTCCCCCTTATCCTTAAACTGTGACAACTTGGTCTGGACTGCCCCAACATCGGAAACAATCTTCCTGCATCTAGCCTGTCCAACCCCTTAAGAATCTTGTACGATTCTATAAGACCTGAATCTTCTAAATTCTAGCGAGTACAAGCCGAGTCTATCCAGCCTTTCTTCATATGAAAGTCCTGACATCCCAGGAATCAGATTCAGATTCAGATTCAGATTCAGATTCAATTTTAATTGTCATTGTCAGTGTACAGTACAGAGACAACGAAATGCATTTAGCATCTCCCTTGAAGAGCGACATAGCAAACGATTTGAATAAAAAAATAATAAGTGTCCGGGGGGGGGGGGGGGGGGGGGGGGGGTGGGGTGATTGGCAGTCACCGAGGTACGTTGTTGAGTAGAGTGACAGCCGCCGGAAAGAAGCTGTTCCTCGACCTGCTGGTTCGGCAACGGAGAGACCTGTAGCGCCTCCCGGATGGTAGGAGGGTAAACAGTCCATGGTTGGGGTGAGAGCAGTCCTTGGCGATGCTGAGCGCCCTCCGCAGACAGCGCTTGCTTTGGACAGACTCAATGGAGGGGAGCGTGGAACCGGTGATGCGTTGGGCAATTTTCACCACCCTCTGCAATGCCTTCCGGTCGGAGACAGAGCAGTTGCCATACCATACTGGTGAACCTTCACTGTACTCCCTCTATGGCAAGAATGTCCTTCCTCAGATTAGGAGACCAAAACTGTACACAATACTCCAGGTGTGGTCTCACCAAGACCCTGTACAACTGCAGTAGAACCTCCCTGCTCCTATACTCAAATCCTTTTGCTATGAATGCTAACATACCATTCGCTTTCTTCACTGCCTGCTGCACCTGCATGCCTACTTTCAATGACTGGTGTACCATGACACCCAGGTCTCGCTGCATACTTGAGTGAGCAAATCTTCAACACACTGATTCCATGCACGCTTACCGATTAATTCCACTACGGTGAGTTTACTCTTCATGTCAAACGCAAATTGCTCAAGGATTTTAATACATTATCATAAACATGTTAATGACTCGTTTGTGGAGACGAATATTCTATTCCACAAAGAATTTGTTTTACTTTAGGGTTAATCTAAATTGGAAACACTCACGAAGATTTTAATAAATTGTAAATGAAAATACTAATAGAAGACATTAGCTTGAAAGACATTCCCTCGGAGGAAATCACAAGTTCTCAGAAGTTAATTACTGTGAATTAAGTGATGAACTGTCAGATATCCTGCAGCAAGAGTGAGAACGGTGAGCATTTTGCCCGGTGCTTCTTGGCAGTTTGTCATTGTCGAAATGTCTCCTGTTAATTTACTAATTTGTTAATTTGACCGGCACAGTGTGGTTCTATATCATTCCCCCCTCCCCCCTCCCCCCTCGTCCCATCAAAAAAAAAACCAAGCCTGAAATCATCATAATATGGAATCCAAAATATGGAGACTAGGTTTTTAAGAAGGAACTGCAGATGCTGGAAAATCGAAGGTGGACAAAAGTGCTGGAGAAACACAGCGGGTGCAGCAGCGTCTATGGAGCGAAGGAAATAGGCAACGTTTCGGGCCGAAACCCGGAAGGGTTTCGGTCCGAAACGTTGCCTATTTCCTATAGTGGAGATTGTTCAACTCTTTGCATGGAGCGAAGGAAATAGGCAACGTTTCGGGCCGAAACCCTTCTTCAGACTGAAGAAACGTTGACTATTTCCCTCACTCTATAGATGCTGCTGCACCCGCTGAGTTTCTCCAGCACTTTTGTCCACCATGGAATCTAAGTTGGCTGTTTGACCATGGCAGCATCACAGGGGAACTCAATATAATTTGAATCGGACATTTCGGGAGTTGCGGAGTTTGTATGTTCCTCCGGTCGGTGTCCTGAGTGGGGTTTTCTCCGGGTGCTCCGGTTTCCTCCCACACTCCAAAGACCATATAACAATTACAGCACGGAAACAGGCCATCTCGGCCCTACAAGTCCGTGCCGAACAAATTTTTTTCCCCTTAGTCCCACCTGCCTGCACTCGTACCATAACCCTCCATTCCCTTCTCATCCATATGCCTATCCAATTTATTTTTAAATGATACCAATGAACCTGCCTCCACCACTTCCACTGGGAGCTCATTCCACACCGCCACCACTCTCTGAGTAAAGAAGTTCCCCCTCATGTTACCCCTAAACTTCTGTCCCTTAATTCTGAAGTCATGTCCTCTTGTTTGAATCTTCCCTATTCTCAAAGGGAAAAGCTTGTCCACACCAACTCTGTCTATCCCTCTCATCATTTTAAAGACCTCTATCAGGTCCCCCCTTAACCTTCTGCGCTCCAAAGAATAAAGCCCTAACTTGTTCAACCTTTCTCTGTAACTTAGTTGCAGGTTTGTGCAGGTGCAGGTTTGCAGGTTAATTTGGCGTCGATAGCCCTTTGGCCGACTGAACCCGCGCCAACCAGCGATCCCCGCACACCGACACAATCACACACAGATGAGGGACAATTTACAATTACCAAAGCCACATCAACCTACAAGCCCGCACGTCTGTGGAGTGTGGGGGGAAACTGGAGCAAACACACGCGGTCACGGGGAGAACGTGCAAACTCCGTACAGACAGCACCCCGTTGTCAGGATCGAACCTGGGTCTCTGGCGCTGTGAGGCAGCAACTCTACCGCTGCGCCACCGTGCCACCCCAAATTTATGAAGAGGCTGGTACACAGGGTGCAACATATGTTTAACCAACGATGGTGAAGGCTTTTGTCTCTCCTTTCAGGGACGTGCTGCCACTGCCACTCTTCAAGCACGAGGATTCTGCGCTCTCTACAGACCATGAGCCCAGTGCCGTCAGCTTCCAATACGTTCTCAGCGCAGCCACCTCGCCCGCTGTTAAACTACATGAGGAGACACTCACCTACCTCAACCAAGGTAAACGCCACATGCAAACAACATGACCAACACAGGGCTGGTGTGCATGGACATCACCTCCTACACACAGTGTGCTGGAGTAACTCAACGGGTCAAGCAGCATCTCTGGAGAACATAAGGGTGATGATAGCACCCCGTAGTCAGGATCGAACCTGGGGCTCTGGCGCTGTAAGGCAGTACCTCTACCACTGTGCTGTGTTTAGAAGCATATGTGTTGTACTGTCTGTTCTACGGTTGAAGAATACCTACATAGAACCTGATCTCCCGGTGGCTCAGCACTTCAACACCCCCCTCCCATTCCGAATCCGACCTTTCTGTCCTGGGCCTTCTCCGTGGCCAGAGTGAGCACCACTGGAAATTGGAGGAGCAGCAACTCATATTCCGCTTGGGCAGTCTGCACCCTAGCGGCATAAACATTGACTTCTCCAATTTCCGGTAGCCCTTGCTGTCTCCTCCCCTTCTCAGCTCTCCCTCAGCCCTCGGGCTCCTCCTCTTCCTTTCTCCTTTCTTCTCCTCGCACACCCTACATCAGTCTGAAGAAGGGTTTCGGCCCAAAACGTTGCCCACTTCCTTCTCTCCGTAGATGCTGCTGCACCCGCTGAGTTTCTCCGGCACTTTTGTCTACCTACATAGAAGAGTGCAGCACAGGGACAGGCTCATTGGCATACAATGCCCACGGCAAACATGATGCCAAGTTTAACTAATCTCCTTTGCCCACTCACATTCTATATCCCTCCATTCCCTGCATATCCATGTGCCTATGCAAAATCCTCTTAAATACAAATCATATCACTGCATTGCAGGCATTGCACCACTCTATGTGTAAAGATTGTGTTTACACATTCCTATAAATGCTTGGAGGTACACAAAAAAGCTGGAGAAACTCAGTGGGTGCAGCAGCATCTATGGAGCAAAGGGGATAGGCAACGTTTCGGGCCGAATCCTATAAATGCTTCCTTCCTTCTCACCTTCAAGCCATGACCTCTTGACGTTGACATTTGCACCACTGCCCCAAGATGAGTGAACCTTCACTCGTCCAATCTGCATCCTTTATTGGGTTTGCATCTGTCTAACGTCATAAGTGATAGGAGCTGAATTAGGCCATTCGGCCCCTCAAGTCTACTCCACCATTCAATCATGGCTGATCTATCTCTCCCTCCCAACCCCATTCTCCTGCCTACTCCCCATAACCCCCGACATCTTGAACCTAACAATGAAGTGGCTGAGGCTTAAGGAGGAGTTGAGGGTGGACTGTTAAAGTGCTTGGTCTCCACACGTCATGTGTGATAAGGTTGTTTTCTCTACAGGTCAGTCCTATGAGATCCGGATGCTGTGCAATCAGAATATACGGGGACTGATGGAATCAAACGGGAAGCTACTGAAGGTGAGACTGGCGCAGAGGTGGGAGGGTGGAACGGGGGCAAAATCACAGCCGGGTTCATGCCAGGCGCTTAATGGACAGCACAGGCTCAGTGGGCAGAACGATCTGTATCTAGTGTATTGTCAACTACTCCGCTAAACGACAAAATAATCACAATCCTAATCAAGGACCAGTCTCACCCTGGTCACTCTCTCTTCTCCCCTCTCCCTTCAGGCAAGAGGTACAGAAGTGTGAAACACACACACCTCCAGATTAAGGCACTGTCTCTTCCCAGCTGTTATCAGGCAACGGAACCATCCACTTACCAAGCAGAGAGCGGTCCTGACCTCCCATCCACCCCATTGGAGCCCTTCAAACTATCTTTAATCGGACTTTAATGGACTTTATCTTGCACTGAATATTATGCCCTTTATCCTGTATCTGTACAGTGTGGACGGCTGGATTGTAATCATTTGTTTAAGAAAGAACTGCAGATGCTGGTCAAATCGAAGGTGGACACATAAAGCTGGAGTAACAATAATGTCCAAATCTGAGGAAGGACATTATTGCCATAGAGGGAGTGCAGAGAAGGTTCACCAGACTGATTCCTGGGATGTCAGGACTGTCTTATGAAGAAAGACTGGATAGACTTGGTTGATACTCTCTAGAATTTAGGAGATTGAGAGGGGATCTTATAGAAACTTACAAAATTCTTAAGGGGTTGGACAGGCTAGATGCAGGAAGATTGCTCCCGATGTTGGGGAAGTCCAGGACAAGGGGTCACAGCTTAAGGATAAGGGGGAAAATCCTTTAAAACCGAGATGAGAAGAACCTTTTTCACACAGAGAGTGGTGAATCACTGGAACTCTCTGCCGCAGAGGGTAGTTGAGGCCAGTTCACTGGCTATATTTAAGAGGGAGTTAGATGTGGCCCTTGTGGCTAAGGGGATCAGGGGGTATGGAGAGAAGGCAGGTACGGGATACTGAGTTGGATGATCAGCCATGATCATATTGAATGGCGGTGCAGGCTCGAAGGGCCGAATGGCCTCTACACCTGCACCTATTTTCTATGTTTCTATGTTTCTAACTCAGCGGGTGAGGCAGCGTCTCTGGAGAGAAGGAATCATGTACGGTCTTTCCACCGACAACAAACAAGATAATGTGGGTTTGGCAGTCTCTGTGAGCAAGGAATTGTGGGACACTTCTGTAGCTGGCAAAATAGAAAGCTGGATTTCCTCCATTGCTTATGTATGCAAGGTTAGCATGGACATTGTGGGCCGAAGGGCCTGTTCCTGCGTTATACTGTTCCACTGCTTAATTCCAGCCACAGAAGTTGCACATGTCTGTACATTGGTTCACGATCCCAGCCGGGGCTGTGTTACAGACCACACAGGATGGCAGGCACTAGATAGAAATATAGATCCATAGACAATAGGTGCAGGAGTAGAGGCCATTCGGCCCTTCGAGCCTGCACCGCCATTCAATATGATCATGGCTGATCATCCAACTCAGTATCCCATCCCTGCCTTCTCTCCATACCCCCTGATCCCTTTAGCCACAAGGGCCACATCTAACTCCCTCTTAAATATAGCCAATGAACTGTGTGGCCTCAACTACCTTCTGTGGCAGAGAATTCCACAGATTCACCACTCTCTGTGTGAAAAATGTTTTTCTCATCTCGGTCCTAAAAGATTTCCCCCTTATCCTTAAGCTGTGACCCCTTGTTCTGGACTTCCCCAACATCGGGAACAATCTTCCTGCATCTAGCCTGTCCAACCCCTTAAGAATTTTGTAAGTTTCTATAAGATCCCCCCTCAATCTTCTAAATTCTAGCGAGTACAAGATTCAAGATTCAAGATTCAATTTAATTGTCATTTGGACCCCTTGAGGTCCAAACGAAATGCCATTTCTGCAGCCATACATTACAAACAAATAGACCCAAGACACAACATAATTTACATAAACATCCATCACATCGCTGTGATGGAAGGCCAAAAAAACTTATCTCTCCACAAGCCGAGTCTATCCAGTCTTTCTTCATAAGACAGTCCTGACATCCCAGGAATCGGTCTGGTGAACCTTCTCTGCACTCCCTCTACGGCAAGAATGTCTTTCCTCAGATTAAAAGATCTCAGAGAAAACCCACACGGTGACGGGGAGAACATACAAACTCCGTACAGACAGCACCTGTGGTCAGGATCGAACCTCCAGCACTTTGTGTGGTGACCACCTGTCTTGTTTTGTTTGGTAGAGCACAGTCCGGGTGGTGTTCCATGACAGACGTCTCCAGTACAGTGAACACCAACAGTTCCAGGGGTGGAAGTGGAATAGGCCAGGAGACCGGTTGCTTGACATCGGTAAGTCCAGCAACCAAAATGTCATCTATCGAAGTCCATGGTTGTACCTTGTGTACCTTGTGTATTCATCTGGGCATTTGTACACAAAGCAGGTCATAGAGTCATAGAATCTTACAGCATAGAAACAGGCCCTTCGGCCCAACTTGCCCATACCGGCCAACATGCCCAATTTACACTAGTTCCATCTACCTGCGTTTCCTTTAAACCGGTCCTATCCATGTACCTGTCTTCAAGTTCCTTAAAGTTGTGACAGCCCCTGCCTCAACGACCTCCTCTGCCACCCCATAAACCCACCCACCCTTTGAGTGAAAAGTGAGTGACTACTTAGATTCTTATTTAATCTTCCCCCCCCACCCCCCCCCCCCCCCCCCCCCCCTCCTCCCCTTAAACCTATGCCCCCTCTTCTCCTGGGCAATTTGCCACAATCCAGATAGCACAAGGTGTATATGAACAAACATGCAATTGGTCCTTTGATTAGCCTAATAGTACATTGGATGGAAAGTGGGAGTTGAACCTCCAATGGAAGAAAGCAAAGGACATATGATCTTCAGTGAGAAGGCGGGGGCCATTTGCTCCCATCTTTGCTCCACCATTGAATTATGTAGATCATCACCAATATTTCTCTTCAGCACCATGTTTGTGCACACCAGCCCCTAAACATCTTGATTCACCTCCATTTCCAAAACCCTGTTGAACTCTGTCTTGAATATGCTCACTGACTGAAGTTCAACGTCCCCGCTAGAATCATAGAGTCAAAAGTTCACAAGTGATGGGAGCAGAATTAGACCATTCGGCCCATCATATCTACTCTGCCATTCAGACATGGCTGATCTATCTCTCCCTCTCAACCCCATAGAAACATAGAAACATAGAAATTAGGTGCAGGAGTAGAGGCCATTCGGCCCTTCGAGCCTGCACCGCCATTTAATATGATCATGGCTGATCATCCAACTCAGTATCCTGTACCTGCCTTCTCTCCATACCCCCTGATCCCTTTAGCCACAAGGGCCACATCTAACTCCCTCTTAAATATAGCCAATGAACTGGCCTCAACTACCCTCTGTGGCAGAGAGTTCCAGAGATTCACCACTCTCTGTGTGAAAAAAGTTCTCCTCATCTCGGTTTTAAAGGATTTTCCCCATTCTCCTGCCTTCTCCCCATAACCCCTGACACCCGCACTAATCAAGAACCTATCATCTCTGCCTTAAATATATCCACTGACTTGGCCTCCACAGCCTTCTGTGGCAAAAAATAAGAATCTAAGTGGTCACTTTTCACTCAAAGGGTGGTGGGTTTATGGGGTGGCAGAGGAGGTCGTTGAGGCAGGAGCTATCACAACTTTAAGAATCCCACAGATTCACCACCCTCTGACCAAAGAAATTCCTCCTCATCTCCTTCCTAAAAGGAGGTCCTTTCATTCTGAGGCTATGACCTCTAGTCCCAGACTCTTGCTCGAGTAGAAACATCCTCTACATGTCCACTCTATCCAAGTCTTTCACTATTCTGTACATCCAGCGAGTAAGGGCCCAGTGCTGTCAAACGCTCATCATAGTTTAACCTACTCATTCCTGGGATCATTCTTGTAAACCTGCTCTGGACCCTCTCCAGAGCCAGCACATCCTCCCTCAGATATGGTGCCCAATATTGCTCACATGTGTGTGTCTATGCTTCTATGACTCTCCCCATTGCAAATATACCCTTCCTCACATACTGAGATGAAACGTGTACACCTAACGATCTTACCAGGGCCCTGTGTAACTCTGAAAAGCTGTCCTGCCACACACGTTCAACTCCACCTGTGGCAGAAGTTAACACATCACTAGCTTTCCTAATTAAAGATTTTATGATATTATCTGTGAGACGAGGCCAAATAAATTAGCAAATAAATGTTCTCTCTGACAGGAAGTTGGTGCAATTAAAATGTTAACATGTAAAAACAAAATTGGGAAAATTAAATTGATATTCTCGAATGTCACGTTACAAATGTATAGGGGGGAGAGGCAAGTGACAGATTATCGGCCAGTGTAAATTGTTGAATCAGCATATTGCAGTTAGCACCAGCCCCTGATAGAAACATAGAAACATAGAAATTAGGTGCAGGAGTAGGCCATTCGGCCCTTCGAGCCTGCACCGCCTTTCAATATGATCATGGCTGATCATCCAACTCAGTATCCCGTACCTGCCTTCTCTCCATACCCCCTGATCCCCTTAGCCACAAGGGCCACATCTAACTCCCTCTTAAATATAGCAAGAGGGAGTTGGCGAGACAATGGAGGTATGGAGAGAAGGCAGGTACGGGATACTGAGTTGGATGATCAGCCATGATCATATTGAACTCCCTCTTAAATATAGCCAATGAACTGGCCTCAACTACCCCCTGTGGCAGAGAGTTCCAGAGATTCACCACTCTCTGTGTGAAAAAAGTTCTTCTCATCTCGGTTTTAAAGGATTTCCCCCTTATCCTTAAGCTGTCACCCCTTGTCCTGGACTTCCCCAACATCGGGAACAATCTTCCTGCATCTAGCCTGTCCAACTCTTTAAGAATTTTGTAAGTTTCTATAAGATCCCCTCTCAATCTCCTAAATTCTAGAGAGTATAAACCAAGTCTATCCAGTCTTTCTTCATAAGACAGTCCTGACATCCCCAGGAATCAGTCTGGTGAACCTTCTCTGCACTCCCTCTATGGCAATAATGTCCTTCCCTCAGATTCAGATGAGCTAAGAGATGACGTACAGTGAAGTTTTATGTACACACAACGTCAGGGACCCAGGTTCAATCCTGACCACGGATGCTGTCTGTGATTGGAGTTTTATACATTCTCCCTGTGACCATGTAGATTTGCTCCGGGTGCTGCCAATTTCCTTCCATATCCCGAAGACGTGCAGGTGTGTCGGTTGCTTGACCTGTGTATAATTGCCCCAAGTGTGTCGGGAATGGATGTGAAAATGGGAGACACAGCACCAATGGGTGATTGAAGATCAGCGTGGACTCGGTGGTCCAAAGGGACCCGTTTCCATGCTGTATCTTTCAATCAGTTCAATACAATTCAATTTATGGGCGGTCACGGTGGCGCAGCGGTACAGTTTCTGCCCTACAGCGAATGCAGCGCCGGAGACCCGGGTTCGATCCCGACTACGGGCGCTGTCTGTACGGAGTTTGCACGTTCTCCCCGTGGGTTTTCTCCAAGATCTTCGGTTTCCTCCCACACTCCAAAGACGTACAGGTTTGTAGGTTAATTGGCTTGGTGTAAATGTAAAAATTGTCCCTAGTGGGTGTGGGAGAGTGTTAATGTGCGGGGATCGCTGGTCGGCACGGACCCGGTGGGCCGAAGGGCCTGTTTCAGCGCTGCATCTCTAAACTAAACTAAAAGTAAATTCAGAGGGCAATGGGTTTAAGGTGCAGGACAAGACGTTCAGAGATATCATGCAGAAACAGGCTCTTCGGCCCATCGAGCCCGTGCCGACCTGTACACTAGAACTATCCCATACACACTAGGGACAATTTACAGAAGCTAATGAACCTACAATCCTGCATGCCATTGGAATGTAGGAGGAGACCTGAACACCCAGGGAAACCCCACGCAGTCACGGGGAGAAGGTACAAACTCCGTACAGACAGCACCCATAGTCGGGATGGAACCTGGGTCTCCGGCGCTGTGAGGCAGCAACTCTATCGCTGTGCCACCCAGGTGATCTGAGAAAGACCTTTTCATCCACAGTGTGGTTGGAATCACAGCCTGAGGGGGTGGTGGAGGCAGTGACCCTGACAACATTTAGTGAGTATCTATCTACACACGTGCTTGAGTCACCAAGACTACAGACCAAATGGAACTCATGTAGATTGGTTGGCATGGATATAGTGGGCGGAAGGGCTGTTGTGTTCGCTACGGGTCCATGTGCAGTCCTAGTCTCTGACTCTTGCAGGCAGATATATTTCTCTTCTGTGTAGGAAGGGAACTGCAGGTGCTGGTTTAACGCGTAGACACAAAAAGCTGGAGTAACTCAGGAAGCATCGCGGGATTGACATCACGGGTTGAGACCCTTCTTCAGACTGAAAGTCACGGGAAAGGGGAACGAGAGACAAAGAGATGGCGCCTGTCCCGCTGAGTTACGCCAGCTTTTTGCGGCTCTCTTAAGTTTCTAATGCTCGATAGACCATGAGCTCGGTGCTGAGTTTGACTTCTTGGACTTCCAACAATCTTCCATTCCAACAGGCAACGCTGCTCGTGTGGAAGGCAAAGATTTCTCAAGCTTGCACAAATTGATAAACTGATCCTCAAAACATAACGGAATAATAATAATAATAATAATATATTTTATTGTCATTGCACATGAAAAGTGCAACGAGATTTCGTATATGCAGCTTCCATCCGATGTCATAACTTAAATAACTAATAAAATTTAGGTTTAGAAACATAGAAACATAGAAATTAGGTGCAGGAGTAGGCCATTCGGCCCTTCGAGCCTGCACCGCCATTCAATATGATCATGGCTGATCATCCAACTCAGTATCCTGTACCTGCCTTCTCTCCATACCCCCCTGATCCCTTTAGCCACAAGGGCCACATCTAACTCCCTCTTAAATATAGCCAATGAACTGTGGCCTCAACTACCTTCTGAGGCAGATAATTCCAGAGATTCACCACTCTCTGTGTGAAAAATGTTTTTCTCATCTCGGTCCTAAAAGATTTCCCCCTATTTAGATTGAGATTTAGATACCCCGAGAAACATGGTTTGTAAAAAAGAACATTACAACAGTAAAACTGTTCAAACTGACTGAAGTGCAGACGTGACCATCCCAGGGATTGTAATGTTCACAGTTATTCAATCGCTGTTGTAAATATAATGCTGTTTCAAGCTCCAAATTACAGAGGATATTAATCACTGTTAGTAGAGAATGACGAATGACCATCCCAATGTCCACTTTGCAAATGACCAACTAGTTTTTATTATATTTTACCGTTGTTTATTGTTATGAATAAATCCAAGCAGTGAGTTAATAATAATAATAATGCATTTTATTTATGGGCGCCTTTCAAGAGTCTCAAGGACACCTTACAAAAATGTAGCAGGTAGAGGAAAAACATGTAAGAGGAATGAAATAAATAGTAGAGACATGACTAGTACACAAAGTAAAGACAGAATTCAATTCAAAACACAATATGAGGCAATTAATGCACAGATGAAAAGGGAGGGGGACGTGGGGCTAAGGATAGGCAGAGGTGAAGAGATGGGTCTTGAGGCGGGACTGGAAGATGGTGAGGGACACGGAATTGCGGATCAGTTGTGGGAGGGAGTTCCAGAGCCTGGGAGCTGCCCTGGAGAAGGCTCTGTCCCCAAAACTGCGGAGGTTGGACTTGTGGATGGAGAGGAGACCGGCTGATGTGGATCTGAGGGACCATGAGGGTCGGTAGGGGGAGAGGAGGTCAGTGAGATATGGGGGGGCCAGATGGTGGAGGGCTTTGTAGGTGAGGACCAGGATTTTGTAGGTGATCCGGTGGGAGATGGGAAGCCAGTGAAGTTGTTTTGAGGACTGGAGTGATGTGATGCCAGGATTTGGTGTGGGTGATGAGTCGGGCGGCTGCGTTCTGGACCAGTTGGAGTCGGTTGATGTAGGTGGAGCTGATGCCAAGGAGAAGTGAGTTGCAATAGTCCAGTCGGGAGGAGATGAAGGCATGGATGAGTCTTTCAGCAGCGGGAGGTGTGAGAGAGGGTCTGAGTTTGGCGATATTGTGGAGGTGAAAGAAGGAGGTTTTAATGACAATGGCGGGTGTGAGGCTCAAGGGAGAGGGTGGAATCAAGGATCACGCCAAGGTTGCGGGCCTGGGGAGATGGGGAGACAGTGGTGCCGTCGATGGTGAGAGTGGGGCTACCCTGTCTGCTTTATGCCTCATAAGTTTGTGACGAGTTTAGTTTAGTTTAGTTTCGAGATACCGCGCGGAAACAGGCCCTTCAGCCCATCGATCCGCACCACCCTGCACATTGACACTATCCTCCAAACACTGGGGACAATTCTTACATTTGTACCGAGCCAATTAACCTACAAACCTGTACGTCTATGGAGTGTGGGAGGAGGGGGGATGTACAAACTCTGTACAGGCAAACACCCGTAGCCAGGATCGAACCCGGGTCTCTGGCGCTGTAAGTGCTGTAAGGCAGCACCTCTACCGTTGCACCATAGTTACAGTAGGCATCTTGTTTGTTGTACAGCAAGGCGGTTTATCACCGCTGTGTATACATGGGCCACTCTCACTTGATGTGGCAGAGACAAAGTCAGTCCCACAGAGTGAAAACAGGCCCTTCGGCCCAACTTGCCCATGCCGGCCAGCATTCCCCACCTGCCTGCATTTGGCCCATATCCCTCTAAACCTATCGTATACATGTTTCTTGTAGACAATAGTACCTGCTTCAACTACCTCCTCTGGCAGCTCGTTCCATACACACACTGCCCTTTGTGTGACAATATCATAACTTTTGGTCCAACAGAGACATAGTCTGTGTCCACAAGCCGTCAAGGAGACTCAGGAAAATGGAGAAACTGTATGCTATATCATTGTGATGTTTTGGTGCATTCATTGGTTGCAGCATGCACAGGAGCAGCTAAATTGCAACCACAATTCATCTGCAGTTTATGCCCTTCAGGCCAAGGTAGTTTAATATAATTCCGTACGCTGCAGGGGCTGGTGCGTGTCACAGTCTTCCCTTGGTCAGAGAACAATTCTTTGGTCTGAAGTATTTGTATGTAATTGAGCTAATCCATCATATGCCATGGCTTGCGTTCACACTGTGTCATTCACTCTTTCTTTCTTAAATGATTTTGTTGCATCAGATATTCCCCTGTCAGTCGGAATTGTCGATCCTCGAGTAAACCCCATCTTGCTGAATGCTGCTGAGTTCCTCTGGGACCCCAAGAAACAAACCTCTGTCTCCATTCAGGTTTGTGTCACTTCCTACTTCCACTCTCCCCTCCTCTCCATCTCTGCTCTCGACCCTGTGCACTTCCCCATTTGTCACCTTTCTATTTTCTTCTCTCGTCCCTTACCTTACCTTGGAACATGGAGAAGATGATTGCGCTAGTGGGAGAGTCTAGGACCAGAGGGCACAGCCTCGGAATTAAAGGACGTTCCTTTAGGAAGGAGATGAGGAGGAATTTCTTTAAAATAAGGGTGGAATTCATTGCCACAGACGGTGGTGGAGGCCAAGTCAGTGGATATATTTTGGGCAGAGATAGATAGATTCTTGATTAGTACGGTTGTCAGGGGTTATGGGGAGAAGGCAGGAGGATGGGGATAGGAGGGAGAGATAGACCAGCCATGATTGAGTAGACTTGATGGGCCGAATGGCCTAATTCTGCTCCTACCACTTATGGACCTTCCATTGCTTTTTCTTTCTTCATTAATTGTTCTTTCTTCCCGGATAAGACACAACAAAGAGACGACAGTTTAGTTCTCTCTTCCAGAACTGGGTGATGACTGAATATTAATTTCACCCCCGTAAAAGAACATTTCCCAGGGTGATAATGTCAAAGGCTAGAGGGCATAGCTTTAGGACAGAGAGGGGCAAAGTTTAAAGGTCATGTGCGGGGCAGGGTATTTTTACACAGAGTTTAGGGGGGTGGAGGGTTAAGCCTAGAACATGATGCAGGAGGCAGATACAAGAGTGTGTCGAAGAGGCTTTCACCATTGTGTATGGATTGGAAGGTTATGCATCAAGCGCAGGCTGGTGAGATCAGTGTGCCTCAGCATCATGTATGGGAAGGAACTGCAGATGCTGGTTTATGCCGAAGAGAAACACAAAAAGCTGGAGTAACTCAGCGGGACAGGCAGCATCTCCGGAGAAAGGAATGGGTGACGTTTCGGATCGGAACCCTTCTTCAGACTCTATCTCTCTTCAATACCTTGGCTTCATATTTGGAACAGACAATGTGGGCTACATGTTCCCGATGTTGGGGGAGTCCAGAACCAGGGGCCACAGTTTAAGGATAAGGGGGAAATCTTTTAGGACCGAGATGAGAAAAACATTTTTCACACAGAGAGTGGTGAATCTGTGGAATTCTCTGCCACAGAAGGTAGTTGAGGCCACAGTTCATTGGCTATATTTAAGAGGGAGTTAGATGTGGCCCTTGTGGCTAAAGGGATCAGGGGGTATGGAGAGAAGGCAGGTACGGGATACTGAGTTGGATGATCAGCCATGATCATATTGAATGGCGGTGCAGGCTCGAAGGGCCGAATGGCCTACTCCTGCACCTATTTTCTATGTTTCTATGTTTCTATGTTTAAGATAAGGGGTAGGCCATTTAGAACGGAGATGAGGAAACACTTTTTTACCCAGAGAGTTGTGAATCTGTGGAATTCTCTGCCTCAGAAGGCAGTGGAGGCCAATTATCTGGATTTTTTCAAAGGAGAGCTCTTAAAGATAGCAGAGTCAGGGGATATGGTGAGAAGGCAGGAACGGGGTACTGATTGTGGATGATCAGCTATGATCACCACAGTGAATGGTGGTGCTGGCTCGAAGGGCCGAATGGCCTACTCCTGCACCTATTGTCTATTGTCTATTAAATACTATAGTGGCTTTTAAGAACTTTTAGGTAGGAACATGGAAATGCAGGGAATGGAGGGATAGGGATGACGGACTGGCAGGTAGTTTATCGGCATCATGTGCTGCACAAACATCTTGGGCCGAAGGGCCTGTTCCTGTGCTGTACTCTTCTATGTTCTATGGCCTATGACTGGATGGTGTATAACGCTAGGCACACATTTAGGTTTCCTCTTGCTTTCTGCTTTCACAGCTGATGTGGCTGACGTCCTAATGCCCCAAGAATAACCCCTTGGAACTCAGCCCAGAACCTGATTGAGTTCCCCATCTGCGAGACATAATAATCAGGAACATTCGCCACCTCACTCCCTCTTCATTTTGTTGTCAGTTCAGCTGTCCCACACAAAGCTTGCCACAATTTCAATTCTAAGGCAGAGATGGATCGATTCTTGATTAGTGCGATTGTCTGGGGTTAAGGGGAGAAGGCAGGAGAATGGGGTTAGAAGGGAGAGATTGAATGGCACAGTAGACTTGATGGGCAGAATGGCCTAATTCTGCTCCTACCACTTATGACAATTGCTTGCTTAACGATTGAGGGCCAGATTGGCACGGTGGCACAGCGGTAGAGCTGCTGCCTTACAGCGCCAAAGACCCGGGTTCAATCCCGACTATGGATGCTGTCTTTATGGAGTTTGCACGTTCTCTCCGTGACCGCGTGGGTTTCCTCTGGGTGTCCCGGTTTCCTCCCACACCCCAGGCTTGAAGGTTAATTGTCTTCCGTAAATTGTCCCAAGGGTGAAGGATAGGACTAGCCCACTGTTGACCACTGGTCAGCATGGACTCGGTGGGCCGAAGGGCCAGAAACTAAAACTAAAAACAAGGAGGTTGAGTTTAATTCAAATGGCAATGAAATCGATGCTGTGATCTGTGAGTCTTATACTTTCAAAAGCAAAGTTGAAGAAATGTTTTAATTGCTGACACTGTGGGGTGTGATGCGGTCCTGCCTGTTGGTCACTGCCCATGCACAACAACAACAAGAGTTGGGTAGATACAGTGGAGAATCCCTCTAGTCTTGACATGTGGCCAAACCACATCCACAGGAGATCTCTCTGTACAATGCAGCATCTACTGCAGCCAACACTTCCTTTGAGATGCAACTAGGGCCCCAGTTAAACAGTACAGTACAGAGGGCCATGCAGAAATATCCCCCCCCAAGTGATGATGGCTTTGACTGGAGCCATGTTACTGATGGGCAGGCGGCACAGTGGTAGAATTGCTGCCTTACAGCCCCGGGGGACCTGAGTTTGTCCCTGGCCACGGGTGCTGCCTGTACGGAGTTTGCACGTTCTCCCTGTGACCTGCGTGGGTTTTCTCCGGGTGCTCCGGTTTCCTCCCACACTCCAAAGCCGTTCAGGTTTTGTAGGACGTGCAGTAAAAGAACTGGTATAGACAAAAAAAGAGGTTGTAGG